>NC_142933.1:110259150-110279150 GCF_046866305.1 Octopus bimaculoides | reverse complement strand
CCCCCTCGCAAACATAAGGACACAGTAAATGTGTCAAGGCCGACAGGAAGCGGTCCAGCTTCCTAGGGCTAAATAGCAGTAGTATATTCCCTTATTGGGACTGTCACATTAAGTTGACAATATACAACAACTTTATCGCATCACTACTGCTTAAGTCTCTCTGAGAGATTTAGAAATGTGTTATATAACGTAGGGTGTTCGTTTTTGGTGAGGTGAGAATTCTGTTTATCTATATATATAAAGGAATACCAAAAATGGGACAATAACGCAAAACATCTAGACAGTTAGAGGATACAACTAATTTTCACATATGACCGCAGCCACTTGGCTGAAACACATAAATAAAAAAAAATATATATAGATAGACTGAAATAAGTAAAAGCGAATATAATCTGATGCAATTTTATTGCGACATTCGCCATCTCTGGCTGGCAATGTTTTTTCCAGATTCCAGCAAACCCTTCCCTTCTTTCACCCCCTCCTCCGCAGAAGACAATAAAGAAAAAAAAAGAACAATAACAACGCAACCCTCCCTCCCCCCCAAATAAAACGACCCACAAACCAGCCAACAAGCCTAAACAACTCAAAGCAAATAGAAAAAAAAGAAACACGGTGGTTGGTTACTGTGTGTGTGTGTGTGTGTGTGTGTGTTATCAGCATTCTTCCTTCTCCTCATCCTTCCTCCCCTTCTTTATTAATGCATGAAGGTCTTTGATCGTAACGTTTAGATATTGTCATTTCGGCAAACCTCACACAAACACAAACGCACACTGTTAGGGTTGGCGGCGTTAAGACATCAGTTCCATTTATGGTAGTCGCTGTGAACTTGTTGAAGGTCCATTAGACAATATAACATCGTGAAAAAACAAGTGGAGTGAAAAAACAAGTATCGATGTTGTTGTCCCTATTACTTTACACCAGTGATTCCGAACTGGGGTCCATGTGGGCCCTTGGTCGGGGCGGTGGTGGTGGTGGTGGTGGGGGGGCATATAAAATTGTGTTGTTTAAATGTATGTGCAATGTGCTTATATTTCTACAACACAAAATATTTAAACAATTTTTTAATATTATTATTTACATTATTTACATTTGACGGATATTTGTCCTCATCTCGTTTGTTGTTAACACAACGTTTCGGCTGATACACCCTCCAGCCTTCATCAGGTGTCTTGGGGAAATTTCGAACCTGGGTTCTCATTCCTAAGGTATTTTTCAATGTTGTTGTTGTTGTTGTTGTTATTATTCAGGTCACTGCCTGGGCATATGACATAGTGGTTAAGAGCTCGGGCTACTAACCCCAAGATTCCGAGTTCGCTTCCAGGCAGTGACCTGAATAATAATAATAATAATAATAATAATAATAATAATAATAATAATAATAATATCGAAAAATACCTTAGGAATGAGAACCCAGGTTCAAAATTTCCCCAAGACACCTGATGAAGGCTGGAGGGTATATCAGCCGAAATGTGTTAACAACAAACAAGATGAGGACAAATATCCGTCAAATGTAAATAGTGTACATAATTCCTCATCTCTTAAATATCGAACATTTTTTTATATAATTCCTAATAACATTTAATCATAAAAATTCAATGGGATTTTTTATATCTATCAAATAGCTATGGAGATTCTTCTGTAGAGTCAAATAGGAATGGAAGGTGTCTCTAGGCAATAAATGTGGTTTCCTTCTTGACTTATATACAGGTCCCCTTCGCATAAAATAATTGTTTTTGCCATTGTGTTGAAGTTTTGTTATTTAATCATAAATCGATGCGGGCACCCCCTATGTGTTAACTTGATATGCTAGAAATAGCAACTAGATCCCCTTCAAATTCACCACCCTATTGTCTTAAAGAAAAGAAAAATGCAGTAACTAATGGAAACTTTGCCGTGGCCATCGTGAGAAATTGTGTAAGGTTCAACGGAGTTACTTTCGGACCCTACAGAGAAGGGAGTTGGGCCGGTTCCACACATTCAGGACTTACGGGGCCCCTCTTTGGATCTCTGGACCCTCCTTGGATCTCGGGGCCCTTCGTTGGATTTCCGGACACCTTCTTTGATCGTTGAGCTTCTCCTTGGATCTCTAAATTTGTTCTTGGATTTCCGGGGGGGGGGGGGGTTTCGTGGATCTCTGGAACACTCCTTGAACCTCTGAGTTCCTTCTCGGATTTCCGGGCCCTTCTTTGGATTTCTAAGCACCTCCTTGGATTTCCAGACGCTTTGGATCGCTGGACATCTAAGATCTTCTGGCACTTTGGATCCCCGGTCATCTCTGTTCACAACTGCATGATATAAAAAAGAAAAATAGTGAACTTTGCTAAATGACAGATATAAGAACGGGTAGCAGAGGAGGGACTTGAACTAAGAATGCATTGGAACAGAACTCCAAAATATCTTTAGTTCTACTGCAATGATTCTCAATGAGGTCCACACAAGATTTTGTTGTTAAAATTTATCTGCAATAAATTGGTTATATTTCTACAAAAAAGCAAAAGATTTTAACAATTTTTTAAATACAATTCCTCATGATATTTAGTTATAAAAATATAAAATTTCTTTTTTTTTTATACATCGAATAAATTAGGAATCAAAAGGCGTCCATAGGGCAAACAAAATCGTTGAAACCTACTGCCTTGCTGTCGTCTTCCATAGAAACCACAGTACCAACGGGGTCTTTCTAGGAAAGACTTCCACCCGTCCCCACCTATTTTCTCGCAAATTATTGTTCTTTTTTGTTGCCAAAAACCCATGTTTTTGGATATGGAGATTCCGGAAAATTGCCAAAAATCAGAATTTTGAAATTTCTTTCCCCCTTCCCTACCCAATTTCTTCATTTTTTTCCCCACTTTTTTTCCGTAACCCTAACCCTAACCATAAGTAGAAAAATTTTTGAAAATTTTTTTTCAGAATCATATTCTCCGTATTTTCCCACATATTTTGACAAAAAAAAAAAAAATTCTGTAAAGAGTGAAAAAAATGAAGAAATTAGGGGGTGGGGCTGGGAGTGAGGGAGAGGGGTAATTTCAAAATGCCGATTTTTGCCAATTTTTTTTGCAGATTCGTATTGTCCGTAGCCGAAAACGGGGGTAGGGGGTAGAAAAAAAATAAATAAGGAGTGGCTGTGTGGTAAGTAGCTTGCTTACCAGCCACATGGTTCCGGGTTCATTCCCACTGCGTGGCACCTTGGCCAAGTGTCTTCTACTATAGCTTCGGGCCGACCAAAGCCTTGTGAGTGGATTTGGTAGACGGAAACTGAAAGAAGCCTGTCGTGTGTATATATATATATACATATATATATATATATATATATATATCATCATCATAAATATACAGGGATTAGCATTGAGTTGCTTCTCCAACATACTGAAAATTTAGAAATAGCAGTCATATATATGTATGTCTGTGTATGTGTGTCTGTGTTTGTCCCCCCAACATCGCTTGACAACCGATGGTGGTGTGTTTACGTCCCCGTAACTTAGCGGTTCGGCAAAAGACACCGATAGAATAAGTACTAGGCATCCAAAGAATAAGTTCTGGGGTCGATTTACTCGACTATAGGCGGTGCTCCAGCATGGCCACAGTCAAATGACTGAAACAAGTAAAAAAGAAAAGGAGAAAGGGGTGGTTTTTTTTTTTGGTGTGGGGTACAAAAGGAAGTCTTGCCGGGTCTTTCTATCTGTCCTCAACGGTGAGCCACCATTGAGGGTTAGAACTATAATTTTAAACATCGCTGCCGACATTTTATCACGCATTTATTCACACACACACACACACACACACACACACACCTTCCTCTCATCCTCCACAACCGTCTGATATTTTTTCCTTCCTTTGTCATTGTCACTTCTCAACCATCTTCCATCTTTTTACCTCTCTCTCTTTCTTTTATTCATCGTCTTCCTCGTTTCGTTTTTCCTCATCATTATTCGTTCTCCTTCGTCATCATTTCCTCCCCTCCTCCTCAGCATCGTCACTCAGTCCTTTTTGTTTTTGTTGCTACTCCCTCCATCTTCTCCTCATCCTACCTCCTTCCTGTATCATTGTATTTGTCTCTCCTCCTCCTCCTCCCTTCCTATTACACTACTCGCTAAACCTTCCTCCACCTCCTCCTTTACTGTGCTACTTCTTAAGTCTCTCTCCTCCCACCTCTCCCACTACTATTTACCTGAAATTCCTTTTGTTTTTACATTTTCTCTTCCAATATATTTCATTGTTGACCTTTTTTTTAATGATGGGAACACTTTGTTGTTTTTAAGAGGGGGCGCGGTCTCTTATATAATCATGCCTTCTAAACTTCTGCCTTCTCTTTCTTTCTCTCTCTGTCTTTCTCTCTCTCTCTCTCATATATATATATATATATATAAACAATATGAGTATATGCATATATATGTACATGTATGTATATACCTTCATCCACATGTACATATAGATACATAACTGGGTACATGACGTGGCAAAAGAACATGGACAAATGGTAAACAAGGTGCAACAAACAAGCAGGCCACATAGAAACATCCCCTTCGCACACACATACATGTATAACACATAAACACGTGTATATGTATAGTCATGCGTGTGTGTGTGTATGTGTATATATGAATATATATTCACCTGTGTTCTCTCTCTCTCTCGTGCGCACGCGCGATAAGAGATGGAAACCAAAAACAGGGAAAAGAAATAAATGGGTGAGGGACAAGAATATAAACAAAAAACAAAGAGAAAAGAAGAAAAAAAAAAGCTCCCCCCTGAATAATATTGGCGATGACATGGGAAGGTGGAAGAACTGTCCCTGTACAAAGTTCATTTGTCGATCTGAGGTGGTGATGGGAGGAGGGAGAGAGAAAGGGAGAAAGAGAAAGCATGAGAAAATAGTGGTCATCCGAAAATAGAACAGTTTTGTTCACATTCCTTCATCCGGTTCTTGCTGTGGAATGACGTGGCGATGGTGATGATGATGATGATGATGATGATGGTGATCATGATGGTGGTGGTGATGTGATTGTAGCAGTGACAATAATGGTGGATATGATGATGATGATGATGATGATGATGATGACAGCGGTGACTGTGATAGTGGCGAAGGCGGTTATGAGATAACGCTGGTGGATGTGATGAAGGTGTCCATGACTTGTTATGACGATGATGATGATGATGATGATCGCGGTGGTGGTGGTGATGCGGATGGCGGCAGCGGGCGTTTGTGATGCTGATTATTTTATTTATTTATTTATTTATTTATTCATCTTATTTGTATATTCTTAAAAGGTGAGTAAAATCAATGGGAAAATATCTTTCTTTCTTTAAATCTCTCTCTCTCTCCGCTACACAGATGTGCTGCCTTCCCCCCCTCTCTCTCATTATTCGAACTTTTTCTGTTGTTTTTTCTTTTTGAAAAAACATTCCTTTAAAACGACCACATTTCAGTGAATATAATTCAAAATACATTTTTAACTTGCTCGCGATGACGACTAACGCAAAGCGAAGAGAAAGCTTCATTTGTGCCGGACATTAAATATATACAGGAATGCTGATGCAAACAGGAGAAATCGAACTCAAAATATGAGACTATATCTATATTTTCAATATGCAGCAGAAGTGCCTACGCACGGAACTCTCGGACCTTGAGTCACTCTGTTGCTTCTGCTAAATATTAATATATATATATATATATATATATATATATATATATATATATATATATATATATATTAGAAATAACAAATTTCTAAATCTCTCAGTATATATATATATGGGTAGTTCTACTTCCCTCTATCCTTCACTCTCTCTCTCCCTTTTCCTCACAAACATTCATGCATAAATATGCATCTCTCACGCTCTTTCCTCCTCCTCTCTCTCTCTCTCTCAGTTGTAAAAGTTTGTCACCGTCTCCCCACCTCTCTACCTCTTTATAATTTCAATTTTAATGTGTGTGTGTGTGTGTGTGTGTGTGTGTGTGTGTAGAATTACTCTATGTACGGTTGTACTTTTGAAATAGTTTTCTGCATCTCTGTATTAATGTGGATCTATATTTTTTTCTTCTCTATCTCTCTTTATCCATCTACCTACCTATCTATCTATCTATCTATCTATCTATCTATCTATCTATCTATCTTTATTTACTTTACTTTATTTTCGTCCCCATCGAAAAGAAAAAAACTATATTGTATTTGTCCCATCTATGTTGAGCCCTGTGTGGCTAATAAAAGAAATCTATCTATCTATCTATCTATCTATCTATCTATTTATCTACCTACCTGTCTGTCTGCCTGCCTGCCTACCTACCTACCTACCTATCTATCTATCTATCTATCTATCTATCTATCTATCTATCTATCTACCCACCTATCTATCTATCTATCTATCTATCTATCTATCTATCTATCTATCTATCTATCTATCTATCGTTTCTTTTCCTTTCTTTTCGGCTGCACTTTTCAATTATGTAGTATACTGTTCCGTGAATATATAAAAAAAAGGTACTCCATCTGATGAAATGAAAACGGTACATATATTTTTTATTAGTTACTAATAGTTTCATGCGATGAAAACGACCCAGGCAGCATTTTATAATACGCGTGGTGTCCTCACGCAATCTTCAGGTTATATATATTTACTCTTTTACACGTTTCAGTCATTTGACTGCGGCCATGCTGGAGCACCGCCTTTAGTCGAAGAAATCGATCCCATGACTTATTCTTTGTAAGCCTAGTGTCTTTTGCCGAACCGCTAAGTTTCGGGGATCGAAACACACCAACATTGGTTGTCAAGGCGATGTTGGGGGGGACAAACACAGACACATACAAATATATATATATATATATATATATATATATATATATATATATATATATATATACGACGGGCTTCTTTCAGTTTCCGTCTACCAAATCCACTCACAAAGCTTTGGTCGGTCCGAGGTTATAGTAAAGGACTCTTGCCCAAAGTTCCACGCAGTGGGACTGAACCCGGGACCATGTGGTTGGAAAGCAAGCTACTTACCGCACAGCCACTACTGCACCTAGAACCAACCCTCAGCCATATCTACGGTTCTCCACAGTACACTACTAGTTCATACAGTTTTACCTTGTGTTCTTGTGCTGTGGTTCCTAGCCACTTCTGGCGTCCTACGTGTCGATGCACCGAGATTCCAATGAATCCTATATCTGTGTGTGTGTGTGTGTGTGTGTTTATAACTGTCAATGGACTGTTTTTTCTATGCATGTAAACGTATCTTCGCGATGTGGGAGAGAGAGAGAGAGAGAGAGAGAGAGAGAGAGAGAGAGAGAGAGAGAGAGAGGTTGGTGTATGATGGGGTAAGAAAACAAAGCTGGGATTTCGACTGTCACCTACCTGTTGCCATGCCAACGACAACAGCAGCAGCAGCCGCCAAGTGGACAGTTTATCAGGTGCGTATTGTGAGGCTGGTGACATCCCACCAGCATCACCAGTAACATCATCGTCACCACCGTCATCATCATCAGCATCGTCATCGCCATCCTATGATTTGTTGTCCTCACCACCTTCAACACCAATACCAATGTTTCCTCACCACCACCACCACCAACAACAACAACAACACAAAACGTTATTGTTGTCGTCATCATCATCACCATCGTCGTCATTAGCTTCCATCATTATCGACATTATTAAACTGCAGCAATTCAGCCAAAATTCCACGTTAATTATTACGACCACGATGACGATGACGATTATTATTATTATTGTTATTGTTATTATTATTATTCGGAGGGAAGAGAGCCAGGGATTGGTGTGAGAACGAAAGATGTTAAACTGAAGGGACGATAGAGAGAGAGAGGGGGGGGCAGGAGGCTGAGGGATGATAGGGTGAAAGGGGGAGACTGAAGGACGATAAAGCTAAGGCATGATAGAGAGGGGGAGGAGGCTGAAAGATGAGAGATAAAGAGAGAGAGGGGGAAGCTGAAAGATGATAGAAATAGAGAGGTTGAAGCTAAGGTACCGGAGAGGGAGAGGCTGAAAGTTGATAGAGATAAAGAGAGAGAGAGAGGGAAGCTGAAAGATGATAAAGAGAGAGAGAGAGAGAGAGAGAGAGTGAGAGAGAGGTGGGAGGCAGTACATACTTTCATCCCTCCTCTTCATCCATTCTTGTCAGTCTGATGTCGCCGTAGTCACCACCGCCATCCGAACTCTTAGTTTTATTTTTGTCCGTTTTGTTTTTTCACTTTCTTTTTACTTTGTTATTCATTATTCATTATAATCACAAACGAGTCGTTATTATTCTTTCATAGTGCCACGTCTGTAACATAAACATACGGTTTATCATATATACATATCTAGACATATACATATACACCCATACATACCTACACACATATACATCCATATATATACATATATATATATATATATATATATATATAGGTGTGTGTGTGTGTACATATATATAAATATACACACACAGAGACGAGTTTCTTTCAACGGGTGTATGTATGTATGTATGTATATATATATATAACGAGGCGGATTCCTTTGGGTTGTTTTTTTTAAACAACCCGTTTGTTTCTTGTTAAGACTCGACAAAAACTATATACATCAACCGAAAAAAAGAAAAAGAAAAAAGGAAAAAACAAGAAACTAAACTCGATAACAATAACATCACAACACACACACCCAGCTCAGAATTCTGTGGCTCCGTGACCTCCCTCTGATGACTGTTCGTGACGCAGGTAATAATAATAATAATAATTACTATAATAATATTACTGCTAATAATAATAATAATAATAATAATAATAATAATAATGTTATTGACGATGACAACGATGATGATGATGATGATAGTAACTGTGTCTTTTCTATAAAAAGAACAACATTCATCTTTTTTTTTATATCCTGAATAAGAAAGTCTTTTTTTTTTGTAGAAAATGTTTATTTATTGTCTTTGTTGAAGGTATATTTTCGTCTTTAGTTTTGCTTTCTCGTCTCTTCAGCTTTTTATTTCGTGTGTGTGTGTGTGTGTGTCTTTGATGTCTGAATTTGTGTGTGTGTGTGTGTGTGTGTGTGTATTAATGTTTGTTTTTATTCTCTGTTATACTAAAAAACAGTTTTACATCATACACCATCGTCCGACAATGGCTTAATTGGCCGAAACTTCCAAGTTACTTTCATATATGTATACTTAAGAATAATATGAACATAAATGTGTGTGTGTGTGTGTGTGTGTGTGTGTATTAATGTGATTATTAAGGAAAGCCTGCGACAGCTATGGGCACTGCCCCCTTTTTGCAGGCCTAGTGAGAAATAGACACACACACACGATTATATCTCTCTATCTAGCTGTCAGTCTGTCTGTTCATCTCTGTCTCCCTCTCTCATTCATTCTTTTTTTCTCTCCATTTTTCTGCTCTCTCTCTCTCTCTCTCTCTCTGCCTTTTCACGTCTTTCTTCCTGCTCATCGATTATTTGCAATCTCACTCTCTTACTATCAATATCTTCCTTCACCGGTATGTAACCTTCTCTCGTTGCTTCTCTCTGTCTCTCTCTCTCTCTTTCACACACATATATATTGCAGTGTACATTTTCTTCTTTCTTCCATCATCTCCCCCCCCCATTCTCTCTTATTACTCTCTCTTTCTCTCTCTCTCTCTCTCTCTGCATCACCATTTGGGGCATCGTTTGTCCTTTTTTTTCTTCCTTTTCATTATTATTTGTTCCGTTTGTTTGGTCAATGCTAAGCCCCACGGATAACGATTACATTGATCACAATAAAACGTTAATAACAGCATACCACCACCAGCGTTTGTGTTTTTCCTATGTTTTTGTACGTGTTGAAGAATGTGTGTGTGTGTGTGTGTGTGTGTGCTTGAGTACATAAGCCAATGCAAACTTCAATCCAAACACGCTCACTGTGTACGTATTTACACACACGTCTTCTCTATCAAGCTGTGTGTGTTGGCTTCCCAACCGCATGGCTCTGAGTTCAGTTCCATTGCGTAGCACCTTGGTCTGAGTGCTTCGTTCTGCTCTCAACAAATAAATAGAGTATGGTTCCAGGGGTGTGAAAAGGTAGAGTTGACCAATATATAAGCCCAAAAGCTGAAAATCTTATCTGGAAAGACTAGAAGATAATGGCGGAAATGTAAGAAACAATGTGGGGAGGGGGTGGCGGTGCTAAAAGAGAAGTGAGATGTCAGATATACTCTTTCTCTCTTTCTCTCTCTCTCTCTCTCTCTCTCTCTTTCTCTCTCACCCCATACTTTCTACTAAATGTGTCTCGATTATCAATCTGTCTCTCTTCTATCTCACTGGCAGTGTTATGAGGGATGGAATTACATTGGATCTGTCTAAATTCAACTCTTCCATACCTTCATTTTTCTTTCCCTAAGCATCACCATGTCTTTTTGCAAGTAATCTCCCCCCCCCCACTTTTCCTGCTGGTGATCTTTCGGAGAAAGTATGTCAAAACTGAAAGTATTTCTTTGGCAATTTCCTTAAAATTTTGTTTTTCAGCTGAATCGCTTAATGTTTATGTATTTTTTGTGTATGGATGGATCATCATCATCGTCGTTTAACGTCCGTTTTCCATGCTAGCATGGGTTGGACGATTTGACTGAGTACTGGTGAAACCAGATGGCTACACCAGGCTCCAATCTGATTTGGCAGAGTTTCTACGGCTGGATGCCCTTCCTAACGCCAACCACTCCGAGAGTGTAGTGGGTGCTTTTACGTGTCACCCGCACGAAGGCCAGTCAGACGGTACTGGCAACGGCTACGTTCAAAATGGTGTATTTTATGTGCCACCCGTACAAGAGCCAGTCCAGGGACACTGGCAACGATCTCACTCGAAAGACCTTACACATGCCGCGGGCACAAGTGCCAGAATGGCGATGCTGGGCACAGGTGCCATCACAAATTCGCTTTCGCTTGCCCCAATAAGTCTTCGCAAGCTGAGTTTCACGTCCAATTTAACTCGATTTCAATGTGTTATATATATATATACATAAACACATACTTAGATTTACATAGACAGATTAGCACACATAAACACATACATACTCAAAAAATAAATAAATATAAGCGATTCAACTAAAAAAAAAATTAAACAAACAAAACTTTTTAATAAAAATTGCCAAACAGATACTTCTAGTTTTGATATACCTTCTCTGAAAGATCCCCTTCCTGCCCTCATAGCTTCTTATTGAGATCCATCATTCTCATTCTGTTTTCATCATGCATTGCTTATAGCTATCCATCACCCTCTCTCACATTCAGTCCTCATTTATCACTCATTGTTGTCAGTCATCACTCATTTTCTCCCTTCACTCCCACTTCTAGCGGCTACTTTTCCTTCAATCACTCACATTTCTTCCCAGCTTGCCACTCCAGCTGTTTCTATCCAATCTCCTTACCAACAATCCTCATATAGCTGCTGCCTGTCACTGTCACTCTTTACCCTCTCACCCGTCACCCTCCCACTCCTCTCACTTTGGTTTTCCTATCTTACTCTCTATCATCCTCTTGCCTTCTCTTTGCTCTCTCTCTCTCTCTCTGCAGTCTATCCTATCTCCATACTATCTCCAACTGTCATGTAGCTCCCTATCACACCCTCACTCTCTCTCCCTTGCCTGTCACTCTCTTTCTTCTCACTTTTTACTCTTCCATCTCCCTCACCCAGGCCGCTGCCTTACACCGTTACTGGAAAAGAAAGGTGAATCGTTTACAGCAACAGGGAAAAGAAACCACCTGACTTGTCTTGCTAATGATGACACATGACACTAATTTCGGTGAAAAAACAGAGAGAACTATTTTAGTTCTTGACTATTTTAGTCTTGGTAGGAACAAGATAATTTCTCAAGGGCTGGGGCCATTATGAAATGTTTCTGGTTTCTCTTTAAGGGATTGGTGAATGATTAGAGACAGCGTAGGAATAGAAAAGGCCCCAAAGTGCTTTTGGGGATGAGACAACCTCACTAGTGCTTGTGTCACAATAAAATGCATTCAGTAAAGGGGACAGCATCTAGCTGGAGAAATCATTCTAAAAATTGAATGTATAAACAAGAGAAGGGTGACAGGACCCCCAAAGAAGAACTGAGTTGGACTATGATGAACTGTTCAACACATGTTGGTGTGGGAATGCAACTGTGAAATGATGAAGGTAATAATGATAGTATATGTGTGTGTGTGTGTGCTGCTTGAAATGAGGAGTAGATAGGCAGCCGACAACTGATGAAGGGTTGTTTCTCTGTGTTTACTTGTCCTGTTTTCCGTTTTTTTTCTCTCGTTGTTTATGTATTTAACTCGTTTTACCTACGTATTTCATGTTGTTTTCACAGTTGATTACATCCTGTACCTATATATGCATATATATATATATATATATATATATATATATATATATATATATATATATATATATATATAGGGAGAATTCACAAAAAAACAAAAGATGAAGCCAGGTGGTGTAGAAAACAAACAGATGTATTAGTATAACGCTCAGGAATTGAAAAAGTCTATAACGTTTCGAGCCTACACTCTTTCACAGAAAGAAACACAGAAAGAATATATATATACGAGGGTGAGTCAAAAAGTAATGCCATTTTGTTTAGGACAGGTATAATTACCAACACAGGAACATGTATCATACATCAAAATGAAGCTGGTCCTCTGTGGATCACACCCCTACTTCTCAACATAGTCACCGTTTCTCTCAATAGCAATGTTCCACCTTCGAATGAGAGATTGTATCCCTACCCCGTAAAATTCTGTTGACTGTTCTTTGAGCTACTTCTTCACTACAGTTTTCACTTCCTCGTCACTAGAATAAAGTTTGCCTCTCAAACCCTCTTTCGTGGTGTCGAAGAGATGATAGTCTGAAGGGGCTAAATCTGGTGAGTGTGGAGGTAGTGAAGAAGTGGCTCAAAGAACAGTCAACAGAATTTTACAAGGCAGGGATACATGCTCTCATTCGAAGGTGGAACATTGCTATTGAGAGAAATGGTGACTATGTTGAGAAGTAAGGATGTGATCCACAGAGGACCAGCTTCATTTTGATGTATGATACATGTTCCTGTGTGGATAATTATACCTGTCCTAAACAAAATGGCATTACTTTTTGACTCACCCTCGTATATGTATATATTATTTTATTATTATTATTATTATTATTATTATGCTTCCTTCAAAAGAAAAATGATAACCTAAGTTCTAAAAGCTCATAATAACCCTGAAGAGGTCCTACCCCCATAATAGTTAGAATATGATACCTTTCTTAGCATTTAACCAAATTTAGAATTTCTGATCAACTTGATGTTATGTATGTAGGTTCTTTTCTTTCTTTTTTTTTTAAGCTTTACAACTTGTAATCAATTGATTTGTGCTGTTATATTTTTTAAAAGAAACTTTCAACATTTTATAACATACAAGTAAATTATTCATACATCCATTTTTTTTCTCCATTTTCTTTTCCTTCGATATTGATAATGTTTAATTTTAATAATCTCTAACGTATACCAGTGACTTTCGCATTATATGATGGAGGTTAACCAGTGGAATATCTTGGATTATATAATCCCTAATGAGGATATAACTTCCTCGAATTAACTGTATGTATGTATGTACTTTCATCCTTGTAGGGTCAATGAAATAAGTACCAGTTATGCACAGGGGTCAATGAAATCAATTACCCCACTTCCCTAAATTTCAGGCCTTGTGCCTATAGTAGAAAGGATTCTTATTATTGAGTGGGAGAGCAGTGCATGCCATCAAAGTGACACTGGGGTACAAATGTGCAAAGCTCAGTATACCCATCATGACTACCCGTCTGATAAGGGGACACCAGGCACATGCATCACAACCATATGTGCACGACATGGTGATCTCATATCAAGATAAATAGTGCATGACCTTGCAGATGGGACCCAGTTAGAATTTTCTTCAGCTCAAGTAACCCATCCCGCTCAAAAGGTCCCTGAATGAAATGCCCAAGTTTCCAGAGGTAAATTATTCAAACCCCAAAGAATTCCTCTCAACACATGGCTATGATGCTCCCCCACTAGTTCTGCTCGCGATCAGAGATGCACATATCGTCAGCCACCAAGGGACAGGTTCAACTGGTTCAGGTTAAACAACTGACAAGCAAATCTGTGGTATTGAGCAGAATATTTGCTGCAGCCCATCTTCTAAACCAAACTATTATTATTGTCATCATCATCATCATCATCATCATCATCATCATTACCATCATCATCATTATCATTACCATCATTATCATTATTATTAATATTGTCATTACTATTATTATCATTATTATTGTCTACTATCATCTCATTATCCCTGTTGCTGCTGCATTATTATACAAGAGCATCTGTCGTTATTAAGGATGGAGTTAATGATGTTGTACTGGAGAATAATTGCCATGGTAGCACTGTTAATGATGATGATGATGGTGGTGGTGGTGGTGGTGGTTGGAGTAATTGATAGTCATGGTAGTGGTCGTGATGCTGACTTCATACTTTAAATGCTGGGACTGTGCTCTGATGAAAATTGCCTCTTCTTTCCTCTTTCTCTCTAGTGTGGAGGATGTTTGTTTTGATTCAGTTCATGGTGGTGGTGATGATGATGATGATGATGATGATGATAGTTGTTGCATTTTAGCAGTTGTTGTTGAAAATGAGTTCTCACATATTAGCACAAGGTCACACAAATTTGCAGTGGGGGGGGGAGGGAATAGATAGATAATAGAATGGGGGTGGTTGTGGTGGTGGTGGTGGTGGTGGCATATGATTTGAACTCTCCTCCCCCACCCTGCGCATGACTTGTTTTATTGTTCCTGCAAGGATGGAAATTGGATCACTGATCCCAATTTGAACCCAGATTGCCAGTATAATGAAAACCACTGGTACATTGTCATCGTCATCGTCATCATTTAATGTCCACGTCTCAGGCTGGTTTTGAGCTAGAACAGTTTGACAAGATCCAATGGAGCTGAGGACTGCATCGTGTTCCAATGTCTGTTTTGTCACAGTTTCTATGACTGGATGCCCTTCCTAATGCCAGCCACTCTAGGGAGTGTGCTGGGTGCCTTATCCTTGTTTCGACGTCAAATGGTGGTTGTAAATGAGCATCACTGTCATACAAACAAGGTTGTTTATTTCCATGGGGAAACAGGTGAGAGTTGGCAACAGCAAGGGCATCCAGCTGTAGAGAATCTGCTTCTGTCTGACCTGTAGAAGCGGGGGGTGGGTGGGTGGATGAGAAACAATGGTGGTGAGGGTGGTGAGGATGATGAATGTTGTTTCTATTTGAGTTACACATCTTTCAAAGTCCACTCAAATATTATTGCTCTTTTCCTGGTCCTACATAAAAAAGCACCCAGTACAGTCTGTAAATTGGTTGGCATTAGGGAGGGCGTCTTGCCATAGAAACCCATCCAAAACAAGCAGCTGGACTCTTTACGGCTGTCTGGCTTGCTAGCATCTGCCAAACTGTGCAACCCTTGCCAGCATGGACGCCAGACATCAAACGACAATGATGATGATGATGATAATGGTGATGATTCTATGTGGCCTTCTCAAGAATCTTCAGGAAGATACCAGATTTAGTTTGGTTTTGGGTCAAGCAAAGCATCTCACTTTTCAGCATCAGAGCTCATGTCAACACACACACACACGTGCATACACACACACTCACACACACATTGTTCAACTCCCCTGTGAGCTTCTTTATCCAAGTAAAACTTTATCACTTATTGTAATCTAGTAATGGTGAGACGATTCAGCTGCTGCCATCAAACTTCACTAGTGTGTGTAGAGGGGGTAGAGAGAGGTGGGTGTGTGTGTGAAAGACTGGCATGGCATCACCAACAATTGGTAAGGCTATGAACCAGTGACATACACCTCCACATGGTCATTTCACTTACTAGAAATAGCAGCCAAATCGCCTTCAAATCACATCCTAACCGGCTTAAATAAGAAAGATACACAGGATAGGCGTAGGAGTGGCTGTGTGGTAAGTAGCTTGCTTACCAACCACATGGTCCCGGGTTCAGTCCCACTGCTTGGCATCTTGGGCAAGTGTCTTCTACTATAGCCTCAAGCCAACCAAAGCCTTGTGAGTGGATTTGGTAGACGGAAACTGAAAGAAGCCCGTCGTATATATATGTATATATATATATATATATGTATGTGTGTATGTGTTTGTGTGTCTGTGTTTGTCCCCCCAACATCGCTTGACAACCGATGCTGGTGTGTTTATGTCCCCGTAACGTGTTTATGTCCCCGTAACAAAAGATACCGATAGAATAAGTACTAGGCTTCTAAAGAATAAGTCCTGGGGTCGATTTGCTCGATGAAAGGCAGTGCTCCAGCATGGCCACAGTCAAAAGACTGAAACAAGTAAAAGAGTAAAAGCGGATAATGTATATAAATTGTCATAGAATGCTGTGCGGGGGACTGAACCCGGAACCATGTGGTTGAGAAGCAAACTCCTTACCACACAACCACACAGGCACCTATACAAACATCCACCAACCCACTTGTCTAACAAAATAGTTGTAATTGGATTGTCTCTTTCAGTGTATGCATAGGCTTGTATTAGTGGTGGTGGTCATGTTATATGTGTGTGATGCCAGTTTTGTTTTTAAATACCTTCTTTGCCCTTCCAGAGTTGTTTAATGTTTTTTTGGGGTGGAGTGGAGCACGATGGTAAAAGGTGATGATACATTTCACAATAACCCATCAAATTCATTCCATACGTTCCTTTCACATGTTAGGCCTCACAGAAGCAATGACCGACACCTTTGTCTTGCTTGAGAAGAAGACCCATCAAGCTGAGCAAAATCACAGTCATGGCAGATACCAGTGTCACGTAAATGGCACCCATGCCGGTGGCAGGTAAAAGCACCCATTAAACCCCTCGGAGTGGTTGGTGTTAGGAAGGGCTTCCAGCCGTAGAAACCATGTCAAGTTAGAATGGAGCCTGGTGCAGCCTTCCAGCTTACCAGCCCTGGTCAAACCGTCCAACCCATACCAACATAGACAATGGATGTTAAATGATGATGATGATGATGATGATGACATTCCACCAAGGTTGGGGCAGGCCATAAAATGCGGGTGGGGCAGGGTGCTTGTGGTAGTAATTCTTTCTTCTCTAAGGCACAAAGCCTGACATTTTGCAGAAGCATGGAAATCAATCACATTGACCCCCTAGTGTTTGATTGGTGTTGTTTATTTTATCATCTTCAAAAGGAAAAGGGTGAAAGGCAAAGTGAACCTTGCTGGGGTTTGAACTCACAACACAAAGATAGAAGAAATGCTGTTAGATTTGACAGTGAAATCTTCAAATTACAATGTGCAAAATTTCGAAATATAAATGTGAGAAATATATTAAAAAATTCTATCTTTAAAATCTGTATGGCTGCAAAAACAAAACATAGATCAGTGGGTGGGTGATGGTGGCAGCAGCAGTGGTGGTGGTGGTGGTGGTGAGCAGGATATCATTTGGGGTAGGGGTGGGGAATAATTGTAGAACTTTTACATAGGCATGAATGGGGGTAAAAGAGGCATTTAAATGAAATGATGATTGTGGTGATGGTGCTGGGGAAATAGGGATATAGTGGGTGATGATGACAATGGCGGTAGTGGTGGGGGTGGTGGGGGTGGGGTGGGGGTGGTGGGGGTGGGGTGGGGGTGGTGGGGGTGATGTTGATGACAAGTGTTTTAACCCTGCATACAATCAGATGCAGTGACAGTTATAGGAGGTGGAGGCGGATGTGGTGGAGGGCAGGAGTGGTGGTGGTGGTGGTGGAGGGGAACATACACATTGAATTGGTGGGGATGGTGATGGTCACCATGGCAACGGTGATGTTAGCTAGTTAGCAATGATGCTAGTGATAGGAATGGTAGTGCTGGTGGTGCCGATGGGGAAAGTGGTGTTACAGAGAAGTATGTGTACACACACACACATTCCAACTAGGGTTTGTCTCTCAGCCAGGCTAGCCAAATCCTTTCATTGCTGCTGTAGATTAATCTAACGAGAGTCATTCATTAGGGATACTTATTTGTAATTATCGTGCAATGTCAAGAGAAGGAGACACAAACGTGTGTGTGTGTGCACGTGTGTGTGTGATGGTTTTCTTTGTTTCCATCTACTAAATCCACCCACAAGGCTTTGGTTGGCCCCAGGGCTACAGTAGAAGACAGTTAAGGTGCTGCACAGTGGAACAGAACCCAAAACCATGCGGTTGGGAAGCAACTTTAGTACCACACAGTCACACCTCTGCCTATCATTACTTATTCTTCTTTCCCATGCTGGCATGGGTCAGACAGTTTGACAGCAGCTGCATCCTATTCCCATCTCCTGTTTTGGAATGGTTTCTATGGCCAGATGCCCTTCCTAATGCCAACCACTTTACAGAGTGTACTGGATGCTTTTTTTTTTATGTGACACCAGCCTGGGTGTGTTTTTAATCATAAAACATCTTCTACATTGTGTGAATCAGTCATTTTCAATCTAAAAGTCTTGAATTAAGCAAAATCTCTCTCAACTGCAATACGAACCTTGTAATTTGAGATTGAGCATGTGGGTGTATCACTCATTCACTGGACATCAGGTAAAGACACAGCATTTGGCTCAGATAAAACTATTAGATAAGGATGTTTTGTTAGTATGTGCCTATTGTAGAAAGAATTATTATTATTATATGTCTGACTTTTGCTTTGTTTTTGTACAAGTTGGCTCCAAGTCTCACCCAGAGACCTCAAGAAGTTCAACTTAGAAGTTCATGTTGGTGTTATGCTTAGGGTGTAATACATTTGGTTTTGTACGTAGTATTGTTCTAGAGAATGTTTAAGAAAACGTAAGAAAATTATGAGTTTGTTTTAAATTTTGAGATTACATAGACAGTATTTTACGTAAGATATGGGCAGTTCCCTATCATTATTATTATTATTATTATTATTATTATTCAGTAGTTTTATTTTTATAACGTGCTTTCACTTCACTACCGAGCGCAGCTCTGTGTGCCTTGGGTATGTGCTGTGGTTTGCTGTGATGCTCTTATGGTTACTGTATTGAAAGTGTTTTGCGTAGGATGTGTGCAGTGCCCTGTAGTACAATTTTCTGTATGTTATATATATTTGTAAGTCCTGGTGTTTTTGTTATGTATTTGTCTGAATATTTTTTTTTATTATACCTAAGGCACCTACTATAATAGGAATTGCTTCTGTTTCTAGATTCCAGATTCGAGTTACCTCTATTTCCAGGTCTTTGTATTTTGAAAGTTTCTCCGTTTCTTTTAGAGAAACGTTGTCTTCTGTCGGTATTGATACATCTTATTATTATTATTATTATTATTATTATTATTATTATTATTGTTCAGTAGTTTTATTTTTATAACGTGCTTTCACTTCACTACCGAGCGCAGCTCTGTGTGCCTTGGATATGTGCTGTGGTTTGCTGTGATGCCCTTATGGTTACTGTATTGAAAGTATTTTGCGTAGGATGTGTGCAGTACCCAGTAGTGCAATTTTCTGTATGTTATATATATTTGTTAGTCCTGGTGCTTTTGTTATGTATTTGTCTGAATATTTTTTTTTATTATTCCTAAGGCACCTACTATGATAGGAATTGTTTCTGTTTTTAGATTCCACATTCGAGTTACCTCTTAGTTGCTGAATCTTTTGTCCCAGTGTGTATGACATTGTCAAGACAACCCCAAAAATATTGATGCATACACACACACACCTGTTGTTATCTCACAATCTTTCTCACGCATGCACAATACACACACATACTTGTATGTATGTATGTGTGTGTGTGTGTGTGTGTGTGTGCTCTGATACAGACCACTCCCACATAGTTTGGTGGTTTACCTTCTCTATATGTTTCACTATTGCCATCTATCAGATCTGACTGACTGACTGACTGGCTTTAGTTGCTTGCAATTTACAGGTTAAAGAGATGAGGGAGAGAGGGAGAATGAGAGAGAAGCGGAGGGAGGGAGAAGTTGGGAGAAAATAGGT
>NC_142933.1:110225926-110243426 GCF_046866305.1 Octopus bimaculoides | reverse complement strand
TGTGATGTGTATGGATGAGGACAGTTACGTAAAGAAGTGCCAAACGCTAATTCTGAAGGGTACCTGTGGAAAGGGTAGATCCTGGAAGATGTAGAATGAAGTGGTGAGAAAGGATTTTCAGCTGCTGAGGAAATAACAAGGGATCAGGAGTTGTGGTGATTTGCTGTACTTGACAAGACATGCCAAGCAACGTAAAATTGCTGTCATCCATAGTTACAGGGTTGCACCTTTACAGGTGCCAGTGCCACATAAAATGCACCCATGCAGGTGGCACATAAAAAGCATCTAACACTCTTTGTTAAGGGCATCCAGCTGTAGCAACCATGCCAATTGCAGTCTGGCCAGCTGCTGCCGAACCGTTCCAACCCATGCCAGCATGGAAAACGGATGTTAAATAGTGATGTGAGTTAGTCGGTTGATTTCTTTTCCTGAAAATCCAAGCTTATCCAGATTGTCAGTTAGACCAAGTGCACCGATTATCATCAGTATAAATGTAAATTTATGTAGAGAGAGAGAAAGAGAAAGAGAGAAAGAGGGATGCAGTATCAGTAGCAGCTGCTTTTGTGTTGCAAGGCTCGTCTCTGATGGTGATAATGATGATTATGATAATGATTCAGATACTACTGCTACTACTACTACTTACAAATAATAATAATAATAATCAACTCCGCCATTTTAGTATGCAGATTTCAGGCTTTAGATTACTAGTATATTGGTAATCCAAGCAATGAGACAGATCACTACTGAGTCTTTGTTGGCTGATTGGCTGGTGGGTGCAGTCAGTTGGTCGGTCGGTTGGTCTGGTTGGTTGGTAGGAGGTGTCAAGGTGATCTGAAACTTGTTGGCCTGCCTGCCTGCTTCTCTTCTCTCTCTTCTCTCTCTCTCTCTCTCTCTCTCTTTCTGTCTCTCCCCTCTATATAATGAATGGTGTGGCAGTGTGTATGCTGGTGGTAGGGGTGGTGGTGTCGCATATTCTATTCTTCTCTATTGTTGGGACAATGGTTCTTATAATAAGCATACATCATCCTACATAGCAGTTCATTTGTGTGTGTAGAGGTATTAATAGATGTATACAGAGGAATGTATATGCAGATATACATACATACATATATATATATATATATATATATATATATATATATATATATATATAGTCACGCATATATGTATGTCTATACAAAAGTATGGGAACATTTACATAGATGTTTCTATGTATAAATGAATAAATATGTTTGTGTGTATATATATAAAAGTAGGGAAAAACTATATACACTTGTGTATATAGGGGCAGGTATGGCTGTGTGGTAAGATTTTTGCTTCCCAAGCTCATGGTTCTGGGTTCAGTTCCACTGCATGCCACCTTTGGCAAGTGTCTTCTACTGTAACTCCAGGCTCACCAAAGCTTTTTGAGTGGATTTGATAGATGGAAACAGAAAGAAGCCCTTCATGTGCTTGTGTGTGTGTGTGTGTGTGTGTGTGTGTGTGTGTGTGTGTGTGTGTGTGTGTGTATGTGTCTTTGTGTCTGTATTTGCCACTCCACACCCACTGCTTGACAACTGGTGTTGGTGTGTTTATGTCCCTGTAACTTAGCAGTTTGGTAAAAGAGACGGATACAACGATTAACAGGCTTTGAAAAAAGAAAGGGGTTGATTCATTCAACTAAAAATTCTGCAAGGTGTTGCTCCAGCATGGCTGCACTCAATGATTGAAACAAGTAAAAAATAAAAAAAATCATTCTTTTTTTTATCATTTTTCACTTCCACTTTGGCTATCCCCACCCTCTCTTCTAAAATGTCTTTTGTTATTTGGCCCCTCTACAGCAAGAAACTTTTCCTGCTCTGGCCCTTTTCTCTCATATTTTACCATTCTCCTAGCCTTCCCTCTGTGTTGTACGCTGCATGGCAACCTCACTGGAGCTGGTGCCACATAAAAAAGCACCCTTTTTACACACTATAAAGTAATTGATGTTTGGAAGGCCATGCACCTGTAGAAACCATTGCTAAACCAGACCCTGGAGCACAATGCAGTCCTTGGGCCCATTGGGTCCCTGTCAAAGTGTCCAACCCATGATGCTAGCATGGAAGATGGACATTAAATGATGATGATGATGATGGTATATATGTTGCGAGACCCCCTTCGCTAATGAATGACCATGGGATTGCACCTAGAAAGTTACCCTCTGAGGCACAAGTCCGGGCAAGGTTGTTTATGGAAGACCAGCAGTCTCCCATGCATACCAGCCTCCCCTTTCCATGCCACTGATGTTATCCAAGGGAAAGGTAAAGGAGCCGATACAGCTTCGCATCAGTGATGTTGCAACTCATTTCTACAGCTGAGTGAACTGGAGCAACGTGAAATAAAGTGTCTTGCTCAAGAACACAACATGTAGCCTGGTCAGGGAATCGAACTCGCAACCTCACGATTGTAAGCTCAATGCTCTAACCACTGTATGGATGAATTAAAGAATCAAATCTCCAAATCTGCAGACACCATAAGACCAAAACATTAACACTACTCAACCATTCTTCTCTCCAAATTCCTCTTCATTGCTTACTCTTGTTATTATTGTCACCACTCTTAGAACTTTCTGTTGTTATTAGGTTGAAAGGACTGAAGATAGATACTTCCCTCTTTGGCCAAGCCCTCATCGACTTTTTTTTTTTAAGTTCCTTTTAAAAAGGGAAATGAGGGTGGAGAGGGAAGTGCTGCCCCTGCCCTCAGTATTTTCTTTGAATGGTTGGTGAATATTGTGAAGATAGCCCTGAACATGCACTTTCACCAATGCCATCAAACACCTGCATCACCATCTTTGTCATCATCATTGCCTCTGACACCATCAACATCATCATCATCATCACCATTAATTTCTTTACCATTCATTGATACTACATCACCACCACCACCACCACCACGGATCACTATCCTCATCTCTACCACTTCCTCAACTATTACTGTCATCACCACCGACAACAACAGCAACAACAACAGTCTTATATTACATCCTCTTCCAATGATCACATGACATGAGTGGATAAATAGTTTGCATTTTTCTTCTTGGACAAAATTAAATGATGATGATGATGATAGGTTTGGGTTTGAGGTAGAAGGGGATGAGTGGGTGGGTGGAAGGGGGAGGTCAAGCGTCATGTTCGCAATGTGGTTTCTTTGGGAGGCTTTTTGTTTTTGTTGTTGTTCTTGTATATTTGTGAACATGTCTGTCTGTTGACTTTTTAGGAGAGGCTGAGAGGAGTAATGTGTCAGAATGTGTGCATGGATGTTTCAAACATCATCATCATCATCATCATCATCATCATTTAATGCCCTGTGTTCGTGCTGGCACACACAAATGCACAGACATGCACACATGCACACACACACACACACACACACACACACACACACGCTCACACACAAAGACACGCATACAGAGGTTTCATTAAATATCCAATTGTGTTCAAGTTTTATATTTCATATTTAAACCTTGTATTTTCTTTATTTATTTATTATTTTTCTTTTAAAGTTAGTTTGGAATAATAATCTTCCTAAATTCATATTCAACATTTCCAGAACTTCAGTCTCATTTCTAAGAATCTACTATAATAATACTCTTGTGTATTTCTCTGTCACAACATATGGATGAGAAAGGAAGGGGTGGTAGATGAATGAGGAAGGAAGGGGTGATGGAAAACTTGGTAGTGGGATGATGGAAGTTCTATGGTGAAAAAAAAAATCAAACAGCATTTCAACTCTGAGTGAGTAGATGTGTGTGTATGTAAAAGGGAGCCATGTGAATGTGTGTGTGTGTGTGTGTGTGTGTGTGTGTGTGTGTGTGTGTGTGTGTGTGTGTGTGTGTGCGCACAATGGAAGTGGGATGGTGAACATTCAATGCTGAAAAGGAAAATCAAACAACATTTCAACTCTGTGTTAGTGTATGTGTACAAGGGAAGTATGTGACTGTTTATACGTGTGAACCAGTGTTCTTTTAGTAACAAACGTTGATCGATGTCACATCTCAAAAGACAACCACCAGATAACATTGACAATTTTACTAATTTGAATTACCATCCATATTCTAGCTTTTGTCCTTGTTTATATATAAAATATAACAATTAGCCGTTATTTTTGACGGCACGGGGCCAGCTAGTTGAATATATTTGGTGCATTGTTTATGTCAACATGTAAACAACATACATATCCAAAAATTAAAACATGGCTACTGACACACACACAAAAAAGCCTAATGGTTAGAAATTTGACCACAACAAACAAATCAACACATGACTGCTGATGTATGGAACTAATGGCCAAGAAACATTTGAGAAATTTCCCACCAAACATTAGTTGACCATTAGTTTCATACATCATATTTCTGCAGTTCAACAAATACTTAAGAAACAACACTGACACCAAGTAGTGTCAATTCTTAAAAATGAGACTGTGAAGTTCTGGAAATGTTGATTATGAATTTAGGAATCTTTGTTTGAAGCAACCTATAAAAAGATAAGAAAATATGTAAAATGCAAGATAGAAAAGAATGCAATCATGTAGTTAATGAAACATGTATAAATGAAAAACTAGTCTCCATGTGTGTGTGTGTATTTATTTCAAATAGTTTTCTGATCACTGATAGTGCCCCACCCCCTACATAGTATGAAAAATAGAAACAAGTTAGAATGTTACATCTGTTGTAAACAGTGTAGCTATTTTTAGCCATTTCAGCCCATGGCCATCCTTGCTGAGATATGTTTGGATTTAATCAGGGTATTTGAACTTATCCATCCTATGGGTTCAGGGAGGAAGAAGAGAAGGAGGGTTTTCTGCTGTATTCCACCTCTGACCTCACCTCCTGCAGTTGCCACCCTAATTTTTGTGGTGGCCACTCCTCCTCCCTAACTACAGTCTAGTCACATTCTGCTACCCCCTCCCTCCCTCACTTTCTCTCTCCTCTGCCAAATGATGCAGTCGACGCATTCTCTGTGTATTTATAGTTCCAAGGATGGTCATCTTGGCCATTGATTGCACTGACATAACTATTGTTAAAGCCTGTGAAACTTTCTTTGCACTCTCCTCTCTTTCTCTCTCTCGTGCTCTCTCTCTCTCTCTCTCTCTCTCTCTCACACAAATGTAAATTTTTCTCCTTCCTTTTCTTTTTCTCACATGTTTGTATATATTTATCAATTTGTCTGTCATTCTGTGTGTGTGTATATACACACACACACACACACACATACATACATACATACATACATACATACATACATACATACATACATACATACGTACAGGGGGATGTTGAAAATTTCCTGACTTTCAGGGCATTGCGAAAGGCTTGGTTGGAGGTCCAACCTTCCAAGTTCTTTTACAGGGCTTAGAAGAAACTGAAGGGCCGCTGCAAAAAGTGTGTAACCCTGAGAGGGGAATCTTTTGGATAAAATCATAATTAACTGATCTTCCTTTATTTTCTTTTACCCAAAGCCTGGAACTTTTCAGCCCTACCTCTCGTACACACACACACACACACACACACACACACACACACACACACACACACACACACATATATATATATTATATGTGCAGAAGCGATTGTAAAATGTTGGTAACATATTCGTGCATATATATATGTGCAGAGTGTGGCTGTGTGGTAAGAAGCTTGCTTCCCTACCACATGGTCTGTGTTCAGTTCCACTGCATGGCACCTCAGGCAAATGTCTTCTACAATAGCCTCAGGCCGACCAAAGCCTTGTGAGTGGATTTGGTAGACGGAAACTGAAAGAAGCCTGTCGTGTATATATATATATATATATATATATATATATATATATATGTGTGTGTGTGTGTGTGCATGTCTGTGTTTGTGTTTGTTCTCCTACTCCATTGCTTGACAACCAATGTTGGTGTGTTTACGTCTCTTGTAACTTAGCAGTTCAGCAAAATAGATCGATAGAATAAGTACCAGGCTTACAAAGAATAAGTCCTGCAGTCGATTTCTTCAACTAAAATTTGGTGCTCCAGCATGGCCACAGTCAAATGACTGAAACAAGTAAAAGATTAACAATATGTACAATGCGAGCGCACTCATTTAATACAGGCTTGGTTTTTGGATAACTTTTTGCAGTGTCATCATTGACATTTTAAATGAATCATAGCGGCAGCAGCACCAGTAGTAGTAGTAATAGTAGTAGTAGTACAGCTATTACCACATTTACCTCTCTATGGCTATGAAGATAACCACTTAGATTACTGTTAGCGATTATAATGGTTTATAACCAATATCACTATTATCCTTTTGTGGAGACTTTTCAGGCCTTTTGCCTCTTGCAGTGTTTTTTCCATAGTGTCACATCATCATCATCATCATTATCGTTTAACGTCTGATTTCCATGCTGGCATGGGTTGGATGGTTTGACTGAGGACTGGTGAGCCAGAGGCTGCACCAGGTTCCAATTTGATCTGCCAAAGTTTCTGCAGCTAGATGTCCTTCCTAATGCCAACCCACTACACTCCAAGAGTGTAGTGGGTGCTTTTATGTGCCACCGGCACGAGGGCCAGTCTAGCAGCACTGGCAACGACCACACTCAAATGTTGATTTTTACGTGCCACCAGTACATGTGCCGGTAAGGCGACACTGGCAACGATCACGCTCGAATGGTGCTTTTTACGTACCACTGGCACAGGAGCCAATCTGTGGCCCTGGCAATGAGCACGCTTGGATGTGGTTTTAACATTCCCCTGGCATGAGTGCCAATCAGGCGGTACTGTCATCGGCCATGTCAGCGATTTTGATTTCGATTTCACTTGCCTCAATAGGTCTTCACAAGCAAAGTTTATTGTCCAATGAATGAGGGGGGAAATATTTCCTCATGTGCTGCAACTATTATCAGAGATACGTGAAACCCTGTACAGCAAAGGAGCAGATAGCAGTTATCATTACAATGACATACCTATTCATTTTTAATACATTGTGGTATAGGGCTTTCCTATAAGTAGGTTATCTCCCTTGGCTAGGCGGCGCTCCATGTAGATAATTAAACTAACCCACGCCATTGTTATTTACGTCTTATCATGGCTATAAAGCAGCTTGATGATTCAGCTATCGAAGTACTTACTGTGCCTGAGTTAAAGGAATATTTAAGATTATATGGACATTATGTTACTGGAAGAAAGGCGGACTTGACTGAAAGGTTGAAAGGAATAAAAATTCTGTTGATGAAGAATGTCAACAAAGTAAATTCATTGGACGATAAGTCTGAAGTATCGGACGATACTTCAGACAGGAATAAGCAGAAGCTTATATCTCCTCTCTGTGAAGTATTGCCTGATCTAAAGATCTTTGTAAGTTGCCGAATTTCACAGATAATGACATAATTACCTCCTGCTACGGATGAAATCAAAGCAACAGTTAAGGAGTGGCATATTTTACCACGACAGACACGTACACAGCATCGAATACCACGATGTGAGTGAAAGCTGCTTTCACTGTATTGTCCGGTGTCTGGTAATCCCTTCAATACCGACATCAAACCAAAAAAAGAATCCTGACCACAGAGTGTGGGTAATTATGTCAAATGTCACTGGCAATGTGCATTCAGCTGATTGCAACTGTTAAAGCAAGTCACTGAGCATGCGTACATGTCATACGGGAGAGTTCCAATCAGGGGTGGATAACACCTTATAGGAAAGCCCTATATTTGAACCTGAATGTACTAATCACTGTTGTATTATGTCATTGGAGCCTTCCTTCTTTGTTAGATTCATTGATCTAGGGTTAGCATTGACTGAAGAGACAGAACTAGGCTGAAACCATGCAATGTCCGAAAGATCCACCAAATCCATGAATTGATTGTTGTGATCACACATCATCTCAAAGATGGAGATATTCTCTGCAGTAATTAACATAGTTATATTCAAAGATGCTATTGTTTTGAGTTCTATATGCGCATAAGAATTTATTACCAATTCAGCATGCATCAATAATTTGTTTGCTGAATTCTATAAACAAGGACCACATATTCCTATTTAGAGTCATTGATCTGAAGGTAGCTTTGGCTGAAGAGATACAACCAGGTTGAAGCACTGCAGTATCTCAAAGACCCCCTTAGTCTGTGAATTGTGTGTGTTGTGAGCTCACATCTAGAGGGAGAAGTTGTTCTCTGAAGATGATATTTCAACAGTGATCAACATAGCCACATTAAAATATGTCAGAAAAAAATATTAAAACTAATTGAATACATTGTTGTTTTGATTCCCACTGTTCTGTCTACAAATGGTAATTTAAAAATCATAAAATTAGTTCAAAAATAGTCTTTTTTTTCATCAAGATTAAATTAGCTTTCTCTGTAATGGGGCTTTAGACACCGATACCACGTTTTTTGTTTTCCACCCTTGGTATTTTTTTATCTTTTATTTTTTACTTGTTTCAGTCTTTAAACTTTGGCCATGCTGGGGCACTACCTTGAAGAATTTTAGTAAACACACTAACACTAGTTGTTAAGTATTGGTGGTGGGGATAAACACACACACACACACACACACATGTACAATGGGCTTTTAGATTCCTTGTTTGTCCCCCTCTGTGTTTAGCCCCTTGTGGGCAATAAAGAAATAAGAAATAAGATTCCATTTACCGAATCCACTCTCAAGGCTTTGGTTGACCTGACGCTATAAAAGAAGACACTTGCTCAAGGTGCCATCCAGTAGGACTGAACCTGTGACCATGTGGTTGGGAAGCAAGTTTCTTAGCACACAGCTATGCTTATAAATACATGTGTGTGTGTGTGTGAGAGAGAGATCCACTTGCTAACAACTGCAGCTAACAGCAACATGCATACATATGTATGAATGTATAAACACAAAGAAATACAAGTAAACACTAGTTACTCACTAAACACAACCAGTTACTAAGCTAATGTTTGCCATGAAACCTTCTTCGTCTCTAAGTAAAACTAACAACAATAATAGTGAGTAAGTCCTTATCTGTTTGCATCCAGTGAAGATATAAATAAATGAATAAAATAAATACATAATACATATATATTACACACACACACACACACACACACACACACACACACACACACACACACACACACACACACATATATATATATATATATACACACACACACATAAAATACGAAATAAAATTTCTTGTCAAACTGGTCTACTTTTGGCTAACCTAACTATGGTGTTTGTCTTTGCATTCTTATTGCTTAAAAAAATAAGTAAATAAATAAAATCACACACACGCACACACATACATGCACGCACGCACACACACACACACACACACACACCTGACTTTATGGTGGCTAAATATACGACTCTAATAAGCAGTTTTTTCAAAGTGAGATCACACACTCCAAAAGTGATGTCTATCTGATGAGTGTAGCATTACACCTCTCTCTCTCTCATTCTCTCTCTCTCTCTCTCTCTTTATCTATCTATCTATCCATCTGTCTGTCTGTCTGTCTGTATATATATATATGTATATATGTGTATATCCTTTCTATTCTTTTTACTTGTTTCAGTCATTTGACTGCGGCCATGCTGGAGCACTGCCTTTAGTCGAGCAAATCGACCCCAGGACTTATTCTTTGTAAGCCTAGTACTTATTCTATCGGTCTCTTTTGCCGAACCGCCAAGTAATGGGGACATAAACATACCATCATCGGTTGTCAAGCGATGGTTGGGAGACAAACATTGACACACAAATGCATACATACACATACATATATATACACATACACATACATACACACACACACATATATATATATATATATATATATATATATATATATATACTGCAAATAAGCAAGTGGAGAGGATATAAAATCGACAGCCATCAGCCAGTAAACATTCCAGCATGTCTGTTTATTCAAATGTATTGGATGAATACACACACATGTATTGGTAGTACTGATTATCAAATAGATAAAGTTGGTAATTGCATAAACAAGGGTGTGGAAGCATATAGACACAAGTGATCAATGGAGCAAATGAACAAATGGACAGATAGTCAATAAAACCGAATGGGTGTGTAGGTGCTGGTTCCTTACGGCCGTTTCTGCCAAGAGGCAACGAGACCTTCCAGGTTATCTCCATCTCTTCAGTGTCATGCAGGGATGGGCAGATAAGGGTTGGATAATGAATATGCCCCTAGGCTTCTTCAGAGGGTCAAAGTGGTTGGCGGGAGCTAATACATATAAAAGCCAGTTAATAACACCTACAGTATGTTTAAAATAGAGTAGAAAAAGAATAAGGGAAAAAATAAGAACAATCACAAGAATACGAGTGAAGGGCATCATAGTATATTGATTTGGGCTTAGTGAGGGGAAATAAGGTACAGACATCTGCGTGGTGTATTATAAGGCCCATGTTATTTTGTCCAATGGTGGATAGGTGAATATATAGATGTTCTCAGGAGGAGTTTTTACAGGAAGGATAATTTTTAGGCAGTAGTTCATATAATGTTTCCATAGAACTTCAGTGATGGGTTTGATGGTATGGTCTGAGTTACGGAGGTGAAAGTTTATATGTAAATTGCCAGTTAGTAGGTGCAACGTTGTGGATGGTATAGCATAAGCAACTTATAATGAACCCATCTTGGGAAATTTGGTATATGAGTGCATCAATGAGAGAAAGGAACCAGGTGAGGCCGAACTGCACACACACACACACACACACACACACACACTGGTGTAGGGGAAATCGTGTGGATTAGCGGTTAGGATATTGGCTTCACAAGTACTGAGGTCAATTCATTTGACTAAAAATTCCTCAAGGCAGTGCCCCAGCATGGCCACAATCTAATGACTGAAACAAGTAAAAAGGAAAAGATACATATTTATATATATAGGTATAAGTATGGCTGTGTAGTTAAGTTTGCTTTCTAGGCACATAGTAGTCCGTTGGGCAAGCGTGTTCTGTTGTAGCCTTGAGCTGACCAAAGCCTTGTGAGTGGAGACCAAAAGAAGACATAAGGGGCTAAAAACAATTATTTGGCTTGATTTGGTTGACTAAAACCCTTCAAGGTGTTGCCCCAGCATGACCACGCTCCAATGACTGAAACAAAGAAGCATGTTAAAGATTATATATGAATCTTCATTATTGTCATCATCGTCATCGTTGTGATCATCACCATTTAACCCTTTTGTTACCATATTTCTGCTGAGATGTTCTGTGTTCCTTTGAATTACTTTAAATATAACAAAGAATTTAGTAAAATAGCTTAGTTATCATGAAGCTAGTGTTAGGAACATAAATTGTGACTAAGGTTTGGTGGAAGATTTTAATTCAAAACTTATGAAAACAAGACATTTGTACTCAGAGCCAGAGACGGTTCCAGCTAGGTTGGTAACGAAAGGGTTATTAATGTCTGTCCTCTGGGAGGTTGTTGTCACATTGTCATGTCTTTCCTGTGTGAATATATTTATATAGAGAGTGGAACCTTGAGTTTATGAATTTGATTCATTCCTGAAGGAATGTTTGTAAACTGAAACTATTTTTCCACCCACGTAAGAAATCCAAGGAAAATCATAATGATTTCAAGCAGGGATATGCACTGAGCAAAAACTGGCCAACAACTGATGGCTCTTCTTCTCCCACTGGTGCTCCCAGTTTGTCACGAACCGTTGGTGTCAGTTTGCATGTTCATTACTTAAGACACAGTTTGTCACCTATGGTGTTTTATGCTTGAAACATTGTTCACAATTAGCTAGCGAGATAGATAGATAGATAGATAGATAGTGCTTTCATAAAATGAGGTTTTACATTGATGTGTTGGCCCTTCTTTACGAATATGAAAACATTAAAAGCTATTGTTTTTAGAATGATTTACCCCAGATATCAAAGGGATGTGGTTTCTCTCCCAGATAAATACATTGGTGTGTAAGTAAGCTCTGACTTCTCGGGAATGTTTATAGTAATATGGGGGCCACAATAATATTTATGACCAATCCGTGCTGGCAGAGGTAGATGTGAGTATAAAACAAAACAAACAAATTAAGGTTCACTGGAGAAGGAATTGAACCCTGAAGCTAGAGATATGAAAGTGTCTCTTGTCTCAACCACAACCCATTGAAATAATTGACAGAAAACAAGCCAAAATGAAATGAAATAGATGTTTCTTTTAAACTATTGTCCTTGTTCTCCAGTTGAGAGATTTTGGGATGCCTTTTGTGAATGCCCTCCCCCACATCACCTTTCACTGTAAATCAAATGGATGTAAGCAATCAACCATTTTCTAAGAAAACAATGAGTTTCCTCAAGTTTCTTTTATTTTGTTCTGTTCTTTTTTTTTTTCCTTTCTTGTTTGGGTTGGGCAGGTTTGTAAACATTGATATTTTTATGAATTATTGGCAAGTCATAATTTGCATCTGTACGCACCTTCTAATGTCAGCTACCCTCTTGTGAAGTAAGGGTGGGAATGATCCCGTTTTGGAATGTGCAATGTCAGTCATATAAAGGGAGTGGCCTTTACCTTAAACTTATTATGCAGTTCTCACTCTGCTTTACAGCAATGATCGACACCTTTTAACTTGTACAACGAGGTAGACAATGCCAGTGAAAGGTTATTTCTGCTCTCCTTGTTTCTCAACTTTGCAAAGAACCGACTAATACTCAAATATGGATGGTTCATCTCCTCAACTGATGGAGCCCTACTGAATTGATGGTCAAAGCTATGACTTATTGTGTAGTTTAGGGGGAGGCTGGGTAGGGTGGCATTAAAGGAATCCCTTGAAATAGTTTTAGTTATTCTGAGTTCAAATCCTTCTAGAATCGACTTAACCCTTTATCCCATCTGTTGTTATTAAAATAATACCAGTAATATATTGGTTTCAAATTTCTGCGTAAGGCCAGCAATTTTGGAGAAGGTGGCTGGTTGAATACATTGATCCCCAGTGCATAACTGGTACTAGTTTTATCAACCCGAAAAGATGAAAGACAGAGTCAGCGTTGGTGCAATTTGAACTCAGAGTGTAAAGATGGGCAAAATGCTCCAGCTGCTAGAATAAGAATAGCCTGGGCAAAGTTTAGAGAGCTCTTACCCCTGCTGGCGACAAAGGGACTCTCACTCAGAGTAAAAGGCAGACTGTATGACGCATGCGTACGAACAGCCATGCTACATGGCAGTGAAACATGGGCTGTAACTGCTGAGGACATACGTAAGCTCGCAAGGAATGAAGCCAGTATGCTCCGTTGGATGTGTAATGTCAATGTGAATACCCGTCAGAGTGTAAGTATCTTGAGAGAAAAGCTGAACATTAGAAGCATCAGTTGTGGTGTGCAAGAGAGACGATTGCGCTGGTATGGACATGTGGTGAGAATGGATGAGGATAGCTGCGTGAAAAAGTGCCACACCCTAACAGTTGAGGGAACCCGTGGAAGAGGTAGGCCCAGGAAAACCTGGGCTGAGGTGGTGAGCCAAGACCTTCGTACATTGGGCCTCACCGAGGCGATGACTACTGACCGAGACCTTTGGAAATGTGCTGTGCGTGAGAAGACCCGGCAAGCCAAGTAAGATCGTTGCCAGTGCCCCTGGACTGGTTCTTGTGCGGGTGGCACATGAGATGCACCATTTTGAGCGTGGCCGTTGCCAGTACCGCCTGACTGGCTCCTGTAGGATTTTCGAGCGAGATCGTTGCCAGTGCCCCTGGACTGGCTTGTGCGGGTGGCACATAAAAGACACCATTTCGAGCGTGGCCGTTTTCGTGCGGGTGACACGTAAAAGCACCCACTACACTCTCTGAGTGGTTGGCGTTAGGAAGGGCATCCAGCTGTAGAAACTCTGCCAAATCAGACTGGAGCCTGGTGTTGCCATCCGGTTTCACCAGTCCTCAGTCAAATCGTCCAACCCATGCTAGCATGGAAAGCGGACGTTAAACGATGATGATGATGATGCTAACGATTCCGCCAGCTTGCCACCTTAATACCAGTAATATATTACTAAACCGATGTATATGCAATTGATTAACACAAGTTATGAATCAACAAGGGGCCTCTTAAAGGATGCAGTGGATGTTGTAGTCCTTGAGATACTTGTAACTGAAATGATGGAAATGAGGCTGGATGGTCACAGATTTTGGATCATAAGTCTGCTTGATCAGGGCTGATAGGCAGCTTATACATTGCTCCTTTAACCTGCAATGGTTGCATCTCCATCTTGAATATAAAACTTAACAATGTAGGTGCAGGAGTGGCTGTGTGGTAAGAAGCTTGCTTCCCAGCCACATGGTTCTGGGTTCAGTCCCTCTGTGTGCCACCTTGGGCAAGTGTCTTCTACTATAGAAAGCCTTGTGAGTGGATTTGGTAGACGAAAACTGAAAGGAGCCTGTCATATGTATGCATGTGTGTGTGTGTGTGTGTATTTACCCATAACTTAGCAGTTCATCAAAAATGACTGATAGAATAATGTACAAAGCTTTAAAAACTAAGTAGTGGGGTTGATTCATTTGATCAAAACTTCTTGAAGGCAAAATGGCTGAGCATGAAACGAGTAAAAGGGGAAAAGAAAAGATAAAAATAGATAGGTAGATAGATTGCTAGAAAGGTAGATAGAAAGGTACATAGATATGTGGAAAGGTAGATAGATAGGTAGATAGAAAGGTAGACATAGATAGATAGATAGATCCATAGATAGATAGGCAGACAGATAGAAAGGTAGATAGATAGACAGACAAATAGATAGAAAGGTAAATAGGTAGATAGATGGATAGATAGATAGGCAGGTAGATAGAAAGGTAGAAAGATAAAAAGGTAGATAGATAAATAGGTAGATTAGATAGACAGAAAGGTAGATAGATAGATAGATAGATAGACAGAAAGGTAGATAGATAGGTTTCTTTATTAGCCACACAGGGCTCAACACAAGATAGATAGATAGATAGATAGACAGATAGAAAGGTAAATAGGTAGATAGATAGATAGATAGATAGAAAGGTAAATAGGTAGACAGATAGATAGACAGCCAGTAAGGTAGTTTAAATGTTTTTGGTCTATTTACTGCAGTACAAAGGTAATGACTTTATACAAATATGTATCATTGTTGTACCGTTGGTATGTACCATTGAATGATGATGATGATGATGATGGTCTTGTAGTTGATAGTTTAGTAAGTAATATTGATACCAGCTGATTGCTTGTGGACTCATCTTGTAAGGTGAGACAGAATTAGTTGGTTTTAATCAAAATAAACTGATGAATTCTTACCCTCAAATGTTTAAGCACCAGTTGAATATTGGGGTCGATTTAATCAACATAGCACCTCCCCCTACTAGTCTTGTCTCAATTTTTGGAGCTATTATTATTATTATTATTATTATTATTAAGGCAGTGAGCTGGCAGAACCGTTAGCACGCTGGGTGAAGTGCTTAGTGGCATTACGTCTGTCTTTACGTATTGAGTTCAAATTCCGTCAAGGTCGACTTTGCCTTTCATCCTTCTGGGGAAGATAAATTAAGTACCAGTTGTGTACTGGGGTTGATGTAATCGACTAGTCCCCTCCACAAATTTCAGGCTTTGTGCCTAGAGTAGAAAGGATTATTATTATTAGTAGTAGTATTGTTCTTATGAGTGTGCATGGCCTAGTGGTTAGGGTGTTACACTCCTGATCATGAGATCATGGTTTCAATTCCTTGACCAGGTGATGCACTGTATTCTTCAGTGAAACATGTAGCACACCGTGCACCTGTTCAGGTAATGTTGATTTGATGGAGAGAACGAGCTACTGTACGGCGCATACATTTGATCACTATGAACAAATCGTTTGTGCAGATCGTTTGGCAAAGGAGCTGAACATGCACACGTCATCTTCAATGAGTGAGTCCATCACCATCATCATCATTCTCATTATACATATAAGCGAAATCTGAGAAAAAAATTTTTAAAGCTTGGGGAAATAAAAAGAATTCTTCTTCTTCTTTTTCTTCTTCTTCTTCTTCTTCTTCTTCTTCTTCTTGGTTGGCGTTAGGAAGGGCATCCAGCCGTAGAAACTCTGCCAGATCAGTTGGAGCCTGGTGTAGCCATCTGGTTTCAACAGTCCTCAGTCAAATCGTCCAACCCATGCTCGCATGGAAAGCGGATGTTAAACGAGGATAATGATGATGATTATTATTATTATTATTATGGTGGTGGTCTGGCACTGTTGTTAGCATGCCAGGCAAAATGCTTAGTGACATTTCATTTGTCTTTATGTTCCGAGTTCAAATTCCGCTGAGGTCGACTTTGCGTTTCATCCTTTCGGGGTCGATAAATTAAGTATCAGTTGCGTACTGAGGTTGATCTAATCGACTGGCCCCCTCCCCCAAAATTTCAGGCCTTGTATCTAGAGTAGAAAAGAATATTATTATGATAATAATAATAATAATAATAATAACAATTGCAGCATGGAAGGTGTTTATAAGCAATTTAAAATAACACACAAAATCCGTTAGATTCACTTCAAGATTTAAATTTAATTTGTCAAAATAATAATAATAATAATAATTATTATTATCATTATTATTATTATTATTATTATTAAGGCAATGAGCTGCCAGAACTATTAGCACAGTAAGCAAAATGCTCAGCAGTGTTGCATCTGTCTTTTTGTTCTGAGTTCAAATCCTTCTGACGTAGACTCTACATGTCACCCTTTTGGGGTCCATGAAATAAGTACCAGTTGAGCACTGAGGTTGATGTTATCAACTGCCTTCTCCCCCCACCAATTTTCAGGCCTTGTGCATTTCACAAGAAAGGGTTGTTGTTGTTGTTGTTGTTGTGGCTCTCCCAAATTGTCCCTTTGTGATTCTCCGCTCAAGCAGAAACATACCTGACTAATTACTCTGCTTTCCAACCTGCTGCTTTTTTTAATCAGATCCCCCCCCCCCCCACCCGCCGCCAACACCCCCCAAACAGTCTCCTCCTCCCCCTCCTCCTCCCCCTCCTCCTCCCCCTCCTCCTCCCCCTCCTCCTCCCCCTCCTCCTCCCCCTCCTCCTCCCCCTCCCCCTCCCCCTCCCCTCCCCCTCCTCCTCCCCCTCCTCCTCCCCCTCCTCCTCCCCCTCCTCCTCCCCCTCCTCCTCCAAACCCTGATGCCTTTCCACAGCACCCCTTTTTCTACTCCCTCTTCTCCTTCTCCTAATTCCCCTCCTCCCCCCCTCTCTATTCTACCTCCTGTTTTATCCCACCCTCCATCTGCACCAGCCCCCTCACTCTCTTTCCCTTTTTTGATTTTTCTCTCCTCATCATCTGTTTCTTTCTCTTCCTTTCTATCTCTCCATCTCTTGTTTCCCTCTTTCTCCCTCCATTTTTTTCACCTTCCTCTCTCCCTCTCCCCCTCTCTCTGCTTCTTCCTTAATCTTTTCCTTCTCTTACACCACTTCTCCACCACACACATATACATACCTTCAATCTCCACTCATGCACACCCACATACTCAACCCCTCCCCCTTCCCCTCACACACTCATACATTTAAGCACACACACACACACACACACACACACACACACACACACACA
>NC_142933.1:110195926-110215926 GCF_046866305.1 Octopus bimaculoides | reverse complement strand
AGTGAGAAAGAGAGGCAGAAGTTGATAGCAGGTGGTGGGAGGAGAGAGAGAGAGAGGATAAGAAATGAGAGTGAGGGGAGGCCAGGTAGCTAGTAAAGAGTGTGAGAGAAGGTCAGGGAGAATATATTTATGAGTAGAGAGAGTGAGAGAGAGAGAGAGAGACAAAAAGAGAGAAGTGGTGGAGGAGGAGGAGAGATTGAGAGGGTGAGTGAGAGCGCCATAGAGAGGATGAGAAATGAGAGTGAGGGGAGGCAGGTAGCAACTAGAGAGGGAGAGAGAAGGTCAGAGAAAATATATTTATGAGAAAGAGAGAGAGAGAGAGAGAGAGAGAGAGAAAAAAAGAAGTGGTGAGGAGAGGAGGAGGAGGTTGCTTGGTTGGCAACTCTGATAAAAGGAAGAAGATAAAAGCTGGTCTTTATTGGCAGTGGAAAATATGTTTATCATTTTCTGTGAGTGGCAGGCAGCGACATGTTGATGTTTGGGTTGAGCAGACGGACGGACTGACAAGGCAGGCGGACTGACGGACAGACAAGGCAGGCAGGGCTTCTTTTTCGGCTACTGGATGATTGGGGGGCGGGGGGAATGGACGGTGGCGGGGGGAATGGACGGTGGCGGGGAGAAGGTTTAGTTAGCTGGGAGGCTGGCTGGCTGGCTGGCTGGTCGGTCGGTTGCTTGCTCCTCCCTTTAAATACACATCAATACATTTTGTGTGTGTGCGCACACGCATCTACACACACACACACACACACACACACACACACACACACACATAAATATATGTTCTTTTATTCTTTTAGTGGTTCAGTCATTTGACTGCGGCCATACTGGAACATTGCCTTTAGGAGTGGCTAGCACATGGTTCTGGGTTCAGTCCCACTGCGTGGCACCTTGGGCAAGTGTCTTCTACTATAGCCTCGGGCCGACCAAAAGACTTGGGAGTGGATTTGGTAGACGGAAACTGAAAGAAGCCCGTCGTATATATGTATGTCTATATGTATGTGTGTGTGTGTGTGTGTGTGTGTGTGTCTGTGTTTGTCCCCCCACCGTCGCTTGACAAACGATGCTGGTGTGTTTATGTCCCCGTAACTTAGCGGCTCGGCAAAAAGAGACCGATTGAATAAGTACTAGGCTTACAAAGAATAAGCCCTGGGGTCGATTTTCTCGACTAAAGGCGGTGCTCCAGCATGGCCGCAGTCAAATGATTGAAACAATTAAACGAGTAAACGAGAATGAGGTGTGTGTGTGTGTGTGTGTGTGTGTGTGTGTGTGTGTGTGCAACCAAATTATATGCTTCATATTATATTGATATTCAAGCGTTATATTGTTTATGAGGTCGTACGCACACACACACACACACACACATACACACACGAATGCATATATCTAAAAAAATAAAAGAATATATATTTATATGGTAGGCTTCTTTAAGCTTTTAGCATTTAAACCAACCAACCATATCCGTCCCAAATATTCTAGTTTTATGTTCAAATTGGCCAGCTTTGGCCTCTTGCACATATCCTACAATGTCATTCTAAGAATAAAGAATCACGTCTTGAACATCTGAAAGCTACGAGATAATGCATGATTAATCCTTGGATCGTAGGGACAGCAAATAAAATGAGTCCACAGCTGTAACCTACACCAGTGTCAGTCACATAACCAGCCGACTCAAAAGTACCTTGGATCGCAGGGCAACATGCCGTGTTTGAGGAGACCTATTGAGTCAAATACATCAACAGCAATATCAAAATCAAATCAAATGGAAATTGTAGTTGTGACCCCTGTGCCGGTAGCACGTAGAAAGCACCATCTGAATGTGGCTGATGCCAGTGCCACTTCGAGTGGCTTCCGTGCTGGTGGCACATAAAAAGCACCATCTGATCATGGTCGATGCCAGCTCCTCTGGCCCCTGTGCTGGTGGCATGTAAAACGCACCCACTACACACTCAGAGTGGTTGACGTTAGGAAGGGCATCCAGCTATGGAAACACTGCCAGATCAGACTGGAGCCTGGTGCAGCCTCCTGGCTTCCCAGACCCCAGTCGAACTGTCTAACCCATGCCAGTATGGAAAACGGACGTTAAATGATGATGATGATGATGATGAATGCGACAAAAGAAGCTTTACATTTGTCAGAGTAATCTGAATGATAAAGAGTTTAAGTTTCTGTGTATTGTATCTGCTCAGAAGGGTTTGGTCAGCCTAGGGCTATAGAAGAAGAAGCTTTGCCCAAAGTGCCGTGCAGTGGGACTGAACTCCAAGCCATGAGGTTGGAAAGTAAGCTTCTTAACCACACAGTCACACCTGCATGTCATGCCAGGGTCTGGTTGTGTGTGTGCGTGTGTGTGTGGGGGGTTAGAGAAACTGCTGGGATCAATGTTAATTGGTTAAATGGACCTGAAAGGTAGTGGTGCCCCAGCATGGCCACAGTTCAATGACTAAAAGCAATGAAAGAACACAAGAAAAAAAAAGAGAGCTGCAGACATAACTTTTATTTGTGCGTGCACACACACACACACATGCACACACACACACATACATACATGCATGCACACATATGCACACACACACACACACACACACGCACGTACACATGCACACAGACACACATGCACACATGGACACACACACATGGACACACACACACACACACATGCACACACACACACACATATGCATGCACAGATGCACCATTGTAAATGTGTGTGTGTCTGTTTGCATGTAGTCTATGTCCTCCTTTCCCATGTCTGTATGTGTGTTTGTGTGTGTGTATGTGTTTGTAAATGTGTATGTGTCTGTATATTTGTGTGTGTGTGTGTGTGTGTGTGTGCACAAATAAAATCCTGGGTGAAGCTGTTAGCATCTGTTACACACCACCACCAGAAGATATTTCACCAATACAGATCAATATTTATCAGACAGCAAACAACTTGATTCAGTGCTGTTTTATTTCTTCCTCTTCTGTCTCTTTCTGACTTCCCATCACTACAAATACGAAACCTCTACCTGGTTGCTTGACGTGCTAGAAATAACAACTACATTTTCCAAGGAAATGACATTGGAATCTCTATGTAGTCACACTGACCCCTAAAATAGATGGTATGGTCATAAATGGGATGCTTTCACCAAGTCTGGTCTGACCTAAGGTTCACCACCACCCTAACCCTAACCCACCACCACCACCGCCTTATTACAGCTTGTTTCTAGTAATCAATATAGACCCTCCCCCATCCCCCCACTTCCTCTGTTGTGGTTAAGGTTTCAATTTGTATTGAATCCATTATTGGCTGCTTGGGACAGTTGACACCTCTCACCTGCAGAAGTAACGTCATGACCTTCTCAATGGAAAATGAAGAGAACAAAAAGAAAGGAATAAAGAAGAATGGTGGTGGTAGTGGTGGTGGTGGTCGTAGTAGCACTTGAAGAAGAAGAAGAAATACTGGCAATATTTCAGTCCTCCTCAAACTCATAATAATTTAAAATTTTAGCACAAGGCCAGCAATTTTCATTGACCCCCAGTACATGATTGGTACTTTATTTTATTGATCCCCCAAAAGGATGAAAGACAAAGTTGGAACTTGGTAGAGTTTGAACTTGGAACATAAAGATGGACAAAATGCTGCTAAGTATTTTGTCTCACATGCTAACGATTCTGCCAGCTCCCTGCATTATTAATAATAATGACAATAATAATGACAATGATAATAATAATAATTATGATAATAATAATGATAATGATAATAATTATGATAATAATAATAATATTAATAATGATGGTTTCAAATTTTGCTACAAGGGCAGCCATTTTTGGGGGGAACGAACTAGTTGATCATATCAACCCGTGTTTCACTGGTACTTAATTTATCAACCCTAAAAGGATGAAAAGCAAAGTCATTTGGAGGAATTTGAACTCAGAACATTGGGATTGGCGAAATACCGCTGAGCATTTTGTCCAGCGTTCTAATGATTCTACCAGCTAGACGCCATAACTAACAATAATGATGATGATGATGATGATGATGATGATGATGCATGTGTCTGGTGTACCCTTATCAGATGGGTAGTCATGATGGGCATACTGGGTTTTGTATATTTTACCCCAGTGTCACTTTGATGGCATAAGTTGCTCTCTCTCACTCAATAATGGTAATAATAATAATAATGATGATGATGATGATGATGTTTCTAATTTAGGCACAAGGCATTTTATAGGTGTGAAACCAATGGTCGCTCTATAACTGGCCATAACTTTTGACTTCCTAAGAAATATACTTATTTTTTATCTTTTGCTTGTTTCAGTCATTTGACTATGGCCATCCTGGAGCACTGGCTTTAGATATGTTATATATACAATTAATAATTTATTAGATTCATTTGATTCAAGGTATTTTAATATTAAGGACACCCAGTAAAGGTTGAGATCCACCCATCTGTGTATATACTGTGTACAAATGCTTGCACATACCCACACATATACAGACATGTCCAAACACTTATGTATACATGTACATAAACACATCTACATAGACATATGTGTACATGAAATTATATACCCATACACACTAGCATCCAGTTTCACGATCCACTCTGAGTTCCAGATCCAACATAGGGAAGGTTTCAGGTGTGGTATTTACATAAAGAAAGAACAGAAATTGGTTAAGGCTTCACTACAGCTGTTTCACACATGTTTTTTATTGATGAATAATATGATTACATTATGGCAAAAAAAAAAAAATGTTTTCTTCAGGCGAATTAAAATTTAAACTTTGGTTCAGAGAAAAAAAATTACCAAGTTGTGGAATGTGGATTGACCCTGTCTTTTTGGCAACTAATAAAAAGTCAATTTGCATATTTTTGTCTCTGAGCCAAATTTTAAATTTTAATTCATCCGGAGAAAATAGTTTTTCTTTTTTCAGGATGTAATCGTATTATTCATAAAAAAAAAAAAACATGTCCGAAACAGCTGTAGTGAAACCTTAACCTATTTGTGTTCTTTCTTTATATAAGAGAAAATATGTTTAATGAATTGTATTAATTACATTAAATATTGTGAATTGCTTTTAAAATGCCTTAAGGCATGACTCTACAAATATATTTTGTGTGTGTAATATATATATATATATATATATATATATATATATATATATACATATATATATATACCTGTGTATATGTGGGTGGTATTGAAATAAATATGAAGTAAATTACATAATAGCTATATTACATAATAGCTATATATATATATATATATATATATATATATTAATGGTTATACATATGTAATAGTTATATACATAATGGTTATATATATATTCAATTATAAACCATTTTATCTTGATTAGAAGGGTAGGAGTGACACATACCTTCAGAAAAGCAGGCTTGAGCAAGGAGAGCAACTTACCTTGCCTTGCAGCACATCATAGTGGCTGCTTCAAGAGTTGCAATGAATTTTGACATGTCCAACATTATTCCAGCATTTTATCCTCACGAGCATTGTATCTGTGGAGTGGAATTTAACCTATTTCATTTGGTGCTAATATTTCATTAGTATCAACATGATGTGAATATGTGTGTGTGTGTGTGTGGGGGGGTTCATGTAGAATTATAAACAGCTTAGCTTGCTTTCTTTTAAATACAATGTCTCTATTATTATTATTACTTTGGTTTGGCTCAGGTTTGGTCTTGTTCTTGGTAGGATTTATGTGGGTATTAAGGTTACTACCTGTAGGGTTACTACCTGTAGGATTACTACCTGTAGGGTTACTACCTGTAACCTTAGGATAAGGTGACCACAAGTTTTCAGCAGTCTTTCAAGTGCTCACAACCCTCTTGATACTACTACTACTACTACTACGTCTACCGTTTTGACGTGGTGCCCCCCCCCTTTCGGAGGTGTCTTCAGCTCTGGTGTTGGGTGCATGTCTTCTTTCACTGTTTGTGACTGTTCTAATTCAACTGTGGAATGTCCCTCGCTATGGTTATTCTCCAGGAGGTTCTGGCCACACGTCTTACGGTTTATCAACCTGCGTTGTTGAATTACTTTCTTCCGACATACCTTCCCTTGGTGGATTAGGATCCAGTTAGCTCAAGACATCATCAGGGGGAACCACGTCCGGTTTCGGCCCCTACTCCTCTACCGTTTTGACGTGGCGGGGCCCCTCCTTTCGGAGGTGTCTTCAGCTCTGGTGTTGGGTGCATGTCTTCTTTCACTGTTTGTGACTGTTCTAATTCAATTGTGGAATGCCCCTCACTATGGTTATTTTCCAGGAGGTTCTGGCCACACGTGTTACGGTTCATCAACCTGCGTTGTTGAATTACTTTCTTCCGACATACCTTCCCTTGGTGGATTAGGATCCAGTTAGCTGAAGACATCATCAGGAGGAACCACGTCTGGTTTCGGCCCCTACTCCTTAAGAGACATAAGCCATAAAGCCAGAAAAAGACAATGTCCATGTATAGGTCATTACATCCCGGAAACAGTGTTGATAGGTTATTCCTTCCATGGGAGGAGTAGGGTGGAGAGGACTGATATTAATAGATGTCGAGACTGTATCTGCAAAAATAGCACAGAAAACCTGATTTCAGCTGCCAGAGCAGAAAGAAACTATGGAGACTGTGAAAGAATAGAGGGCTGTTGGGTAAGTGTCTTCTTTAAGCTCAGGGTGACCAAAACTCTTTGAGTGAAACTGGTTGATGCAAACTGTATGAAAGCTCATTATACTGTGTGTATGTGTGTGTTCATGCTTCATAACTTAGCACTTCAACAAATAGAGTTTGCTAAGATAAGTATTAGACTTGAAAGTAAGTGCTGGATCAATATGATCAACTAGAATCCTTCAAGGCATTGCCCTAGTATGGTTGCAGCTCAAGAACTGAGACAAGTAAATATATATATATATATATATATATGATGATATATATATATATATATATACATATATATATGGGAGAATATATGAAAAAACAACAACAGACGAGGACAGGTGGTGTAAATAACAAAAGGATGTATTAGTATGACGCTCGGGAATACGGAAAGTCTTTGACGTTTCGAGCTACACTCTTCAACAGAAAGAATACGGAGACAAGGAGAAAAACACGGAGAAAAAGAATTGAATAGTGTCCAGTCAACGGTCAATCATAATAATGGCTGATCATATATATATATACGATGATGATGAGATTATAGTATATATTAGTTGATATATATATATAATTAATTCAATTATAGGATAAAATCTTTTACAAGAATGTATCAAGTAGCTAGCGTGAAAAAACTTCATAAGGGAAAAATCATTTATTCCCCAAAATATATTTATTTATACAAGGGCATTACTATACATGAATGCCTCGAGTCCCTCATAGCGTGAGGCATTCATGTATAGTAATGCCTTTATATAAATAAATATATATATATAAACAATTAATTTGTGAACAAAAGTATATCTTGCTGAAAACTAGTGAATAATGAAAAAAAAACAAAAAACATTGCCGGATTTGTTTTTGGCAATGGTGCTATAAAAACTAATGATTTTTTTGTAATTAACAGAAGAGAAAAAAGAAAAAAAACTTTTAACATTAAAATGGGAAACTTGACTTGAAATCTATCTAGAAAAACAAAATGAAATGAAACATTCACAATATATTTTATAGTTTTACTACATAGGAGAGTTCTACCACATAAGGGATTTTTTGTAGTTTTACTTCATAGGAAATTTCTACCACATAAGAGTTTTTTTGTAGTTTTACTTCATAGGAGAGTTCTACCACATAAAAGATTTTTTGTAGTTTTACTTCACAAGTGATTTTTAGCACATAAGGGTATCTTTGTAGTTTTACTACATAGGAGAGTTTAAATACTAAATGAAAGTGAATATTATTAAATGCTAAATCTCACACTAAAGGATTTCCTTGCATTAGTTTTTCCACTTTCTGGGGGAAAAGAAAGTATGTCTTTTACTGAAGACAATAGTAGTTCCTGGAATAACAAAGGAAGGGGTGGGGCTAACTTCTTACCACAAATGCTAGGCTTTGAGTGTTGGACCTGATGGAGGCAATGACTGAGTCCATTTGGCATTATGCCATGCTTGAGAAGAAGACCCATCAGACCAAGTAAAACCGCAGTTGTGGCAGATACTGGTGTTGCACAAATGGTACCCATGCCGGTGGCACGTAAAAGCACCTAATACACTCTTGGACTGGTTGGCATTATGAAGGGCATCCAACCATAGAAACCATACCAAAACAGACGGGAGTCTGGTGTAGCCTTCCAGCCTTGCCAGCCCTGGTCAAACTGTCCAACCCATGCCAGCATGGTAAAATGATGATGATGATGATATATATTTAATTCTTTATTGCCCACAAGGGGCTAAACATAGAGGGGACAGACAAAGACAGACAAAGGGACTAAGTCAATTACATCAACCCCAGTGCATAACTGGTACTTATTTAATCGACCCCAAAAAGATGAAAGGCAAAGTCAACCTCAGCGGAATTTGAGCTCAGAATGTAATGGCAGAGGAATTACTGCTAAGCATTCCGCCTGGCATGCTAGCAATTCTGCCAGCTTGCTGCCTTTATACACACACACACACACACACACACAAACACACACACACACACACACACACACACACACACACACACACACACACACACACACACACACACACACACACACACACACACACACACACACACACACACACACACACACACACACACACACACACACATTACCTAGGAAGTGGTTGTGATGATTGAAAGAGAAAGAGAGAGAGAAGACGACAATAGTTTTCTGGCAAGGTTAAAGGAAGTCTTCACTAAAGACATCTCCTTAAATCATATTTTCAAGAAGGCAGTTCTCACATCCTCCGCCTTCAGGATATTTTTTTTTTTTTGTCAGTCGAAGGCTAAAGGGATGGCGGTGATGGGTAGGGAGCTTTCTCTAAAAAATCCTATTTTGAAATAAACCTTTTTTTTTTTTAACTTCCTTAAAAAAAAAAAAAAAAACAGTTCTTATGTCAGGTTAACATTAACTGGTTTTCTTTTACCATTTTGCATTCCCGGCTAGTCCCCCCCCCTCACACACACACACACACTTCATTTCTTGAAATCAACAGGTTGGTTGGTTGCCTGGCAAAAGTTGCAGCTATTGTCTGCAGCTGTGACCTACTACTACTACTGCTGCTGCTACTACTACTACTACTACTACTACTACTACTACTACTACTACTACTACAATAAATATATATATATATATATACATATAAATTCAGCTTCACCCAGCTAATGTGCATGAATGTATACACCCAGTCCATGTCTTATTGATAATGCATTGTCAGCTCACATTACCATGTGTGTGTGTGTATCCACACACACACACACACATATATTACTCTGTGTGTGTGTGTGTATATATATATATATGCACATATACACATAAATACACACATATATTACTGTGCATATATATATATATATATATATATATATATATATATATATATATATACACATATATACACACACACACACACACTTATATACACTTTTTTTACTGACAGTACTAAACAACAAACATTTAAGATATTTGTTTGTCTGAAGAGTTTGTTGTTTAGTGTTGTCAGTGTTTAACCCCAGGTCATCTGAGACAAGACAGACTGATCCACCTGTAATCAAATAACCAGTTCACTACCTTTCTGGTCTTTAAAATGCTGACAATTAATGGCTTGACGGAGATCAGGCTGTTATTTCTAGGAAATCAGTCAACATGTAGACATTCTGATGTTATTCTTGTTGTTGTTGTTGCATCTTGGCCTTTGATCTTCAGATGCTGAACAAGTCTATGATCAATGGTATTCAAATACAGATTATGGCAAAAAACAGCACCGATTCACCATTCTTGATGAGCATTTTTACAGTAAACACATTTTATATAGAAGTTTAAAAAAAACCATAATGACATTTTAAGAAATGGTAAAACATTAGCTACAGTAAGATGCCATTATCCTTGCCCTAACTTTACTCGTGCCACAGCAATGGCTGTGTAAATCATGGGTGGTTTTTCTGCTGCATCCTATATACCCAGACGCTGTGATGTGATTTTGAGAGATTTGCTTGTCGTTTCTAGCATGTAGAACGACTGCAAAGAGACTCCATTTGTACGTGTGTGTGTGTGTGTATGGTGTGTGTATGTTGTGGTCTGAGTCTAATATAAATAAATAACTACAACAATACTAACTGCGCTGTATTTTGTTCATTAATCGACTTCAACAGAAGAGTTATCAGCGTAATTAATTAGATTGAGTCAAACTTGAATGAAGCCACTGAGGTGACGACTGCCAGGTAGACTGGCACACACGGCTTGTATTTATTAGCTTTCCTTTCCCACATTTCCCCCTCTCCCTCACTTTCTCTCTCTCTCTTTATTTCTTCCAGCCCTCTCTCTCTAATCATTATATATTATATTTTTTTTCCTGTCTTTCATCGCATTGTTTACGTCAGTGGTTCTCAACCAGGGTCCATATAAATAATTCTTGGGGTTCCATATAACTCTTGGGGGTTCATATGACCTTGGCGGGGATGGGGGGGGGGCACATTAGATTTTGTTGTTGAAAATTATGTGCAATAAATTTGTGTGGTTATACTTTGACAATCCACAAAATATTTAAACAATTTTTCAAAAGCAATTCCTAATATTTCATTCTAAAGGTATAATAGGATTCTTAAAACATCGAATTGATCTGTGGGCCCAACTGAGTGAAATTGAAATGAAAATGGGTCCAAGAACAAAAAAATGGTTGAGAACTGTTTGTATATGTTGTAACTTTCAGTTCTGGCACCAAACAGATGCTGAAATTACCAAAGACGTTTTGATGTGTCTTCGCGGTTGTTATCATTGATGTTGAGTGAGGGTAATAATGATGGTGATGGTGAAGATGATAGTGATGATGATGATGATGGTGGTGATGATGAAGATGATAGTGATGATGATGATAGTTGTGATGGTGAAGATGATAGTGATGGTGAAGATGATAGTGATGATGATGATGTGTGACAAGCTGCTCTTTCTCTCATTTTTTGAAAGACTCACCCTAGGGCAGTGTTGTGAATAGCAGAAACTTTTACTAACAACAAATGGCCCCTATTTTGTCAATTCTTTGGGATCACCAGAGAATCCGTTCAATGGCATTGCATAGCTTTGCACCTGTCTGCTCCATCATTTTGCCTGGGGTGCCAACAATTCTGCCAACTCGCTGCCTTAATACATACAATACATTAGTGTGTGTGTGTGTGTGTGTGTATGCACTGGGATGGTAGAATGGTAGCTTAAACCTTTGTCTTTTATGTCTTTCACTGCAGCAATTAAATTCTAATCATTAATTAAGAGTTTTACTCATTTTCTACAAAATTACTTCTTGTCCTCCACCCCACCCTCATAAACACATTCTGGTACTTCTTTGCTCAGAAACACCTAAATTTGTCCCAGCATCAAAATCTAACACATTCCCTCTCTCTCTCTCTTTCTCTCTCTCTTTCTCTCTCTCTCTCTCTCTCTATCTCTTTCTCTCTTTCTCTCTCTCTCTCTCTCTCTTTCTCTCTCTCCTGCTAACTTTAACATTACTGTATCATCTGCCCCACTTAAGCCCCCCCCCCTGCATCATTGATCTCCCCCACCCCTTATTCACTGTCCCCTACATTCACCCTTCAACCCTACCCTATCTCTACAATTGTCATCTCCCCTCCCCAACCTTCCCCACTTCTTATCCCTCAACACTTGTTCTTCATTCATAATACTCACCCCTCCCCGCAACCATTCCTCATCCCTCACCCTTCCATACACTCTTGCAATCTCCATCCACCCACACTCTTGGGTTTCTCTGTCCCCACTCACTTCCACTCACCTCATACTTTGAGGATCCACCCTGACATCTCATCACTGCCATTTCAATATCTCCCCTACTCCACCCCAATACTCCAACTCTTACTTCTAAAGTGGGAGCAGCCACGTGGCTCCTCTACTGCAAAGGAACCTGTTCTGCTCTGGTCCCTTCTCTCATCTCTAAGCATAAACTTGCTTCTTTCAGTGTGCAGAGTCTTCTAAGTTGTATGAAAACATCAATGCTGCTGATGTCCTGCAAATAACACCCCAGTCCACACTGTAGAGTGGTTGGTGTTAGGAAGAGCATCCAGCTGTGGAAACCATTTCAAAGTTAATACTGGAGCTCAATGCAGTCCTAGCACCTACCAACCAGATCCTGTCAAACTGTCCAACCCATGCCTGTATGGAAAACAGATGTTAAATGATGATGATGATGATAATAGACAAATAATTTATTAGTCATACTGTCTTCCCATTTGTGTTTAATCTTTAATCTTTAGTGGTTTTTAACTTTTATCTTATTAAGTCTTCTTTGGGTCTTCCACTCAACATTACCTTGATCTATGATGGGCTGGAAATGGCTAAATTTGAGTAAACCAACAATCCTTCAGCCCTTTGTATCTCAGTGACTAATTAAACCTGAATTCCTGGCTTACAGCCAGGAACGCTGACCCCTTCTGCTGTTCCCTATAACATCGTTGTTATCTTTTATATTTATAATAATGGTTCATTTTCTTTTCTTTTCTAGCTTCAGTTCATGTTGGAAAGTTTGAACTACAGAAATCCAATGGCTATGTTGTAAGTTTGCTTTTTTTATTCTTCAAGATTGGCTAAATTATAGGAATATAACACTTATTAATCTCCTCATGCTCCAATATAATGAATTAGCTTTGCAAAGGCAAAAGTATTTTTAATTCTAACATTTCTCCAGAAACTTAATGTCGTGACAGTTTAACTGGACTCTGATAATGTAGAAGAACATGTTCTGCTTTAAAATGTCATGAAATACAAATTTTAACCGGCTATCCATGAGCAAGTAGTCATAATACTTTACTCATTTGACTATTTCACGTGTACATTATGAAATTCTGTAAGTTATATTTTGAAACACTGGGCCTCGCGAACATCAATTTTGTTTCTTGTTTAAGACATGAAAATTATCTCCCTTGATGGTAAGTAATTATTTCCCCTGCTGTCAAGTAATTATCTCCCTTGCAGTCAATTACTGAACACTTTCAAAAGCGCAGTGAAACGAAATATTTCAAATCAGGAATTCAAACTTGGGCCAGATTCTGCTGCTGCTGCTGCTGCTGGATGCTTAGCTCTTATTTAGCCACACTCATATGGTGAAGATCATTGATATCTTACAGAGTTGCGACATTTTCATTTGGCAACCTCTGAGTTGTGCTGCTGTCATGGAAAAAGCACCCATTCCACTCTGTAAATTGGTTGGCATCAGAAAGGACGTCCAACTGTAGAAACCATGTCAAAGCAGACATTCGATTTCAACGCAGTCCTCTAGCTTGTTGGATCCTATCAAACCATCCAGTCTTTCGAAGACATTAAATGATGATGATGATGAAAGATGACTGGTTGACTTTCATACATCATTCATCATCATCATCATCGTTTAATGCCTGCTTTCTATGTTAGCATGGGTTGGACGGTTTGACATGGAGCTGGCTAGCAAGGAGCTGTCCAGACTCCAACTGTTTCAATGGTTTCTATGGCTGGATGCCCTTCCCAATGCCAACTGCTTAACAGTGTGCTAGGTGCTTTTTAAGTGGCACCACCACTTGAAAGGACAAACCTGTATGCATGGAAGACAGCGATTCTACTTAGTTTCACACATCTTATCAAGACCAGCAAATTGCCATGTCTCCTGGTCCCTTGTCATTTCATCCGAAGATCCTTTCTCATCACGTCATCCTGGATCTACCCTTTCAACAGATACCCTCCACAGTTAGAGCTTGGCACTTCTTTACACAGCTGTCCTCATCCATACACATCACATAACCAAACCAGCACAGGCTTCTCTCTTGCGCACAACATCTGATGCCTCTTGGACCCAGTTTTCTTCTTAAATCATTTACATTCTGTCGTGCGTGCACACTGACATTACGCATCCAGCGGAGCCCTGCTAGCTTCATAGGTGGTCAGCTAAGCAGAATCATTAGCACACCAGATGAAATGCTGAACAACGTGTTGTCTGTCCTTTAGTCCTGAGTTCGAATTCCACCAAGCTTGACTTTCATCCTGTTGGATTGATAAAATAGGTACCAGTTGTGTATTGAGGTCGATTTAACTTACTCCTCCTCCCTTGAAATTGCTGGCCTTGTGCCAAAATTTGAAATCAATATTATTATTATTGTTATTGTTGTTATTATTATTATTGTTGTTGTTGTTGTTGTTATATGCTTCCACTGCAGAATCATTAGTATGCTGGGCAAAATTCCTAGCGACATTTCGTCTGTCATTACGTTCTGAGTTCAAACTCTGCCAAGGTCGACTTTGCTTTTCATCCTTTCAGGGTCAAGAAAACAAGTACCAGTTGCATACTGGAGTCTATGTAATCAACTTATTCCTTTCCCCAAAATTGCTGGCCTTGTATCAGAATTTGAAAGCAATATAAATACATGCTTGCAATAAAAGTGTTGAAATTCCATCAGGATTCAAAGTGAAGATGTTAATGTGGGTCTTTGAGAAATTCCTTTCATGGCATTTACCAAATTAGAATTATTGACAAATAATGAAGGGTGAAAGCTAAGGGATTTGATTAGAATACCATTTCTTAAAATCCTGATTCTTTTATCTTTTACTTGTTTGAGTTATTAGACTGGGGCACCGCCTTGAAGAATTTTAGTTGAATGAATCGACACCAGGACTTTTTCTTTTAAACCTGGTACTTATTCTATCAGTCTCTTCTGCTGAACCTCTAAGTTATGAGGATGCAAACATCAATATTGTTGTCAAGTGGTGGTGGTGTTGGGGGTCTAGCACAGAAACAAAGACGCATGCACAAACACACACACACACACACACAAAAACACACACACACACACACACACACACACACAAATGAGATGGGCTTCTTTCTGTTTCCATCTACCAAATCCACTCACTAGGCTTGGTCAGCCTGAGGTTATTGTGGAAAACATTTGCCCAAGGTGCCACGCAGTGGAACTGAACCCGGAACCATGTAATTGGGAAGCAAACTTCTTACCACACAGCTAAGCCTGTAGAGTAGACAATAAAGACGAAACAACCAATAATAAGACAACTTTCCTTGTTCTGCTTTTGCAGGTTGCTAAGAGTGATGAAGAGCCACATGCACCGCTTCTTATGGATGCCAAAAATATCAACAGCCCAGCTGGAGTACAGTTGAGTTCATTGCCTGAGCATTTTATACTGGCACCATCCAAGCCTTCAACATCAGCTGGTTCCAATAACTGTTCTCCCTCACAGACCACACTTTCCAAACATCAACTGAAAATGGATCTAAATGCAGCAGCTGGCAAAGGGAAAAAATCCAAAATTCCTGCAAAGCGTAAAAACAGTGGCAAGGTAGGCTATGAGGAGGTCATTTGCTATCTTGCTTCTCTCTGTCGCTCTCTCTCTCTGTCTCTCTCTCTCTCTGTCGCTCTCTCTCTCTCTCTCTCTCTCACACACACACTCATACACACACACTCATACACACACACTCATACACACATGCACTGACACTCCATCAGTTACAACAACGAGTATTCCAGCTTCCTCGTGAAATTAACGGTGCAAGTGGCTGAGCGCTCCACAGACATGTGCACCCTTAGCGTTGTTCTCGGGGAGATTCCTGTGTGACACAGAATGTGACAAGGCCGGCTCCTTGGAATTACAGGTACTACTCATTTTTGCCAGCTCAGTGGACTGGAGCAACGTAAAATAAAGTGTCTTGCTCAAGGCCACAATGTGCCACCGGGAATTGAACTCATGACCTAACAATTGTGAACCGAATGCCCTAACCACTGAGCCACATGCCTCCCCCTCTCCCCCACTCAGCTGGAATATGGAAAAGATTTTATAAGGGAAAAGTGATGTCGGTCAACTGAATGAAAGAGGAAATCATTTTTGCCTTATATGAACCATTTTGGTTCCAAGTCCACCTGAGACCACGTTTTTGTTCTATGATACAAAATTGCCCTTTTAAAGTAACACAAATTTAAAACCTTCCATCAAAATTCCATTCTAATTTATATTCCAGTCACCCCTTTAGTAATGACAAAGTTATTTCACTAAATACTTTATTATTTTCAAAGTTAATTGAAATGGCAGTGCTCCAGCATAGCCACAGCCTCAAGGCTGAAACATGTAAAAGAATAGCAGCAAAGTACAGTTCTATATTTAAGAGATGAGGAATTATGTACACTATTTACATTATTTACATTTGACGGATATTTGTCCTCATCATATTTATTGTTAACACATTTCAGCTGATATACCCTCCAGCCTTCATCAGGTGTCTTGGGGAAATTTCAAACCTGGGGTCTCATTCCTAAGGTATTTTTCTTGGGGTTAAGAGTGTGGGCTACTAACTCCAAGATTCCGAGTTCGATTCCAGGCAATGACCTGAATAATGATGATGATGATGATGATGATGATGATGATGATGATGATGATGATGATGATGATGACGACGACGACGACGACGACGACGACGACGGCGACGGCGGCGACGGCGACGGCGACGGCGGCGGCGGCGGCGGCGGCGGCGGCGGCGGCGACATTGAAAAATACCTTAGGAATGAGACCCCAGGTTCGAAATTTCCCCAAGACACCTGATGAAGGCTGGAGGGTATATCAGCCGAAACGTTGTATTAACAACAAACAAGATGAGGACAAATATCCGTCAAATATAAATAATGTAAATTATGAACAGCAAAGTATTTCAACAGAAATACGAGAACAGAAAGATTAAAGAATGATTAAGAGTTGAGAGAGAGAGAGAGAGAATTATGACTAATGCATTGCAGCTGGTCAAGCACCAACCTAGATGCTTCTTCACTATATTATTGTCTGTTGTTGATATTGATTACATGAAAATTAACCATGAGACAGGAGTTTGGGTGGCAACATAAGATGAGTACTGAAAATTTTGTAACATATTTTATTGATTGTGGAAGTTGCTATAGATTATTGAACACTGCTATAATTCTTTGCACATATATTGATTGTGTGTGTGTGTGTGTTGGTTATTGTAGTTTTTTTTTTCTGATGAGGGTTTGAGGTAAATATGTGATTGAGTGTGATCAAAAATCAGCAAATGTGTGAGTGGAAGCTAGACAGACTTGATGAAGCTCTAAGCTTTTATAAAGCTTTTAAACCAGAGGTCCTCAAACTTCTTGGGCCGCATAATACCCCCAGCGCTCCCACCCCTGTTTTTATGTAAAAATAAATATTTTATATTTTACTAATTTATATATATACTATGAATCATTTGATATTTAATATCATATAATTTGTATACAATACTATGTTGTTGTTGGCACTCCGTCGCTTACGACGTCGAGGGTTCCAGTTGATCTGATCAACGGAACAGCCTGCTCATGCAATTAACGTGCAAGTGGCTGAACACTCCACAGACACATATACCCTTAACGTAGTTCTCGAGGATATTCAGCGTGACACAGTGTGACAAGGCTGACCCTTTGAATTACAGGCACAACAGAAACAGGAAGTAAGAGTGAGAGAAAGTTGTGGTGGAAGAGTACAGCAGGGTTCGCCACCATCCCCTGCTGGAGCCTCGTGGAGCTTTAGGTGTTTTCGCTCAATAAACACTCACAACGCCCAGTCTGGGAATCAAAACCGCAATCCTATGACCGCGAGTCCGCTACTCTAACCACTGGGCCATTGCGCCTCCACACAATACTATAATAATATTATAATAAATTCATAGCGTCCCCTAATCCACTGCCTTCCTCTCAACGCCTCTTCTTTCTCTACTGCCCCTTCCCTGTTGCCCCCTTAGGCACCAACGGCCACCTGGACCCTCTCAATGCCCACTGGGGAGCGGTAGTGCCAACTTTGAGAACCTGTCTTAAACAAAGATGTTCTGTGTAAAAAAGGTAATTTAAAACTATTTCAGTATTGTTGGGTTCCTGTGGATTGTTGGTCCCTAAGTTGTAGCTTGTTTAGCTTCTGTCTGGCCCTGATGGGAGCAAACTAGTGAGAGTTACCTGGTTGGTGACTAGCAAACTATGATTGCAACAGGTGAGTTCAGGGCGGGGGGTGGGGGAGAAACAAAAGGGCAAGATGTGAGGGAGAACAAACTTAGATACCTTGTGGTATTTAGTTAGATTTCTTTATATTCTGAGTTGAAATCCTTCCAGTGTTCTCATTTTCGTCTGAGGTTGAACAACAAAATAAAGTACCAGTTATGTAATGGGGGAAAATATGATTCCTAAATTCGCGTTTATGCTTCAATGGAAGGATATCAGTAAAGCTAATGGTGTTGTTGTTTAATTGTGATCAGTCATGTGATCATGTGCATTCCACCCATGCCCATCATACCTCTTTAGGACTTTCTGTGTCCTTTCCTTATTTAAGGTAGTAGGCTGTGATTTAAGGGAGATTTGGCTGCTATTTCTGTCACATTGAGTGACCAAGTAGGAGCTTCCTACTGTTGTTGCTGTTCTGTGCCAGGGTGACTCTGATCTCTGAAGATAGTCAGTCCATCTGTGGCCATCCTGTCATATTCTTTATTTTACAAACTATGTCTATCCACAATCGCATTATCCATTGTTTCTTTCTGCCTTTTAAGACAGAGGCTGTAATATGAGGGAGATTTGGCTACTATTTCTAGCTAGCAGGTCAAGTGATCATGTAGAGGCTCTGTCAGTAGTTTGTTGTGGTAATGGTGGCAGAGGTGGTGGAGGTGGTGATGGTAGCAAAGGTGGTGGTGGTGGTGAAGGTTGTATTGATTGGTGTGTTGGTTGTGATGGTGGAAGTGATTTTAGTTGTGTGGTGTGTGTGTATGTGTGTGTGTTTGTGTTTGTGTGTGTGTGTGTATCCATCTATTTGTGGGACAGGGTGTCCAATACCCCTTTCCAGCTGCTGTAATCTAAATGGTTATTAGAGCTAGAGTGTAATTTTGAAGGACATTCTTTGCCTATGAGACGAGAGAGGGGGAGAGAGAGAGGGGGGGAGAGAGAGAGGGGGAGAGAGAGAGAGGGGGAGAGAGAGAGGGGGAGAGAGAGAGAGAGGGAGAGAGAGAGAGGGAGAGAGAGAGAGGGAGAGAGAGAGAGAGGGGGAGAGAGAGAGGGGGAGAGAGAGAGAGGGGGAGAGAGAGAGAATGGTTCTGTGTGTACAGCTGGCTGGTTGGCTGGCTGGCTGGTTGGGTGGCCAGATGGTTGGCTGGTTGTCCCTTCTTCATTCTGCTTTTTCCTTCAGTGACTGGCTCCACTGGTAGGCTGAGTCTTGTGACTTTAGGAGTTGTGTGGGGGGGTTGTTAAGATTATTCCCTCCTCCCTTTACCATACCCACCACCTGGAGATGGGACATGTACTCAGGTGAGAGAGAGAGAGAGAAGAGGTGTGTGGGGGACCCCCCCCCATGTAAGAGAGAAAGATTCAGGTCTTTAAAGAATAAGCGTTTTTTGTCTTTACTCAAACCACATTTTTGTGCCAAAAATAATGTGGGGGTGGTAAGAGAAGGAGGGAGGGAGGGAGGGAGGGAGAAAGCGAGAGAGAGGAGAGAGAAAGGGAGGTTTTACGGAATAGAAACAAAGGTTTTCTTTTAATATTTAAAATCTTGTGATTGAAATTTGCTTGATGGAAACTATGAGGAAGCTCATTTTGAAGGACCATTCCTGTTTCTGTGGAGTAGATGTTGAGGGGGCAAGAGGTGGGGAGGGTCAACTGAAAGCAATAGAACTCCTCCCCTCCCCATTTCTACTCAAAAAGCTTTTATTTACCATATTTGATGGCCTAAAAGACTTAGGGGTCTACTAGATGTACCCCAATTTCAGTTGCACATACCCAAGAAAGACGCGAGCATCAGTGGTTAAACCAGGTTTGGGGCCCAGTTCTACAAACAGAACACAAGATCCTTTATCTTCAATATTTTACTTGACTGAGGCCATGCTG
>NC_142933.1:110190926-110193426 GCF_046866305.1 Octopus bimaculoides | reverse complement strand
CTCCCCTCCTCCTCCTCCCCCCTCCTCCGCCTCACCATCATTTTCCCTTTATTACCATTCCCATCCTCAGCATCCATCGCCACCACTGCCGCCACCATCACCACCGTTGTCACCATGACCTGTCATCAGCTTGGTTCTATGAACTGGAATGCTGTGCATGGTGGAGGAGGAGGAGGAGGAGGAGGAGGAGGCGGTGTGGGGGGAAGGAGAGGGGGGGGGGAGGGGGTTTCCCTCAGCAAGTGGTTCACAATGATATGGCCTATGTGTGTACTTCCTGTGGCAGTGGCAGTGGTGGAGGAGGAGGAGGAGGAAAGGAGGAGAGGGTTACCATCAGATGCCAGCATCCAGCCTTGCTGTGTTTGTTGGCTGCACATGCCAAACACACACACACACACACACACACACACATTAACAACAACTGAGGAAAATTCAAAAAGCAATGCAACGAATTTGGTGGAAAGTTACTGTCGTCTGTTGAAGCTTAAAACACTGATGTCTGAATGTTTGCATTCTTTCATGTGAACATACATACGTACATATATATATATATATATATATATATATATATATATATATATATATGTATATATTTATCATCATCATCATCGTCGTTTGACGTCTGCTTTCCATGTTGGCATGGGTTGGACGATTTGACTGAGGACTGGCAAACCAGATGGCTGCACCAGGCTCCAATCTGATTTGGCAGAGTTTCTACAGCTGGATGCCCTTCCTAATGCCAACCACTCCGAGAGTGTAGTGGGTGCTTTTACGTGCCACTGGCACGAAGGCCAGTCAGGATATCTGTATGTGTGTATATATATATATATATGTATATATATATATCATATAATATAATAATATATATCATATAATATAATAATATAAATAATATATAAATATATGCATATATAAATGATATATATAATATATAGTTACACACTCATATATATATGTGTGTGTGTTATGTATATTTATTACATACACACATATATCAGATGGCTGCACCAGGCTCCAATCTGATATATATATATATATATATATATATATATATATATATATATATATATATATATATATATGTTCTATGTGTGCCATAAATATCGCCATCCGTTTAGAGAAAAATTTGTAGTTTAGAATCAGTAGTTCTTTGACTGCTATTTCTAAATTTTCAGTATGTTGGAGAAGCAACTCAATGCTAATCCCTGTATATTTATGATGATAAATGGTTTTACCGATAAAGGTTTTTTCATACTGAACTACTTGGCAAAATTGTTAATTGTTAATTCTATTATTAATTGACGATTCCCTGCCCTTATTCTTGTATATATATATATATATATATATATATATATATATATATATATATATATATGTTTACATACATGGCATTTTGACCGTGACCATGCTGGAGCATTGCCTTTTAGTCGAAGAAATCGACATCTGGACTTATTCTTTGTAAGCCTTGTCCTTATTCTACCAGTTCTCTTTTGCCGAACCGCTAAGTTACGGGGATGTAGACACACCAACATCCATTTTCAAGTGACGGTGGGGTGGGAGACAGACACAAACACACACGCACACAGATGCACATATACACATACGATGGGCTTCTTTCAGCTTCCGTCTACAAAATCTACTCACAAGGCTTTGGTCAGCCTGAGTCTGTAGTAGAAGACACTTGCGTAAGGTGACATGCAGTGGGACTGAACCCAGAACCATGTGGCTATGAAGCAAACTCCTCACCACACAGCCACGCCTATATATATATATATATATATATATATATATATATATATATATATGTATATGTATATATATACACTATATATTATATATATGTACAGATATATGTCATCATCATCATCATTGTTTAATGTCCGTTTTCCATGCTGGCATGGGTTGGACAGTTTGAGTGGGAACTGGCAAACCAGGAGGCTGCACCAGGCACCAATCTGATCTGGCAAAGTTTTAGGTTGGAGCCTCATGCAGCTTTCTGGCTTGCCACTTCCCACTCAAACTGTCCAACCCATGCCAGCATGGAAAACGGACATTAAGCGATGATGATGATGATGATGATGACATTGTATATATGTACATATATATATATATGTATACATATATACATTACATATATACACACACACACACATATATATATATACATATATATATATATATATATATATATATATATATTTATTTATATATAGATATACATGTACATATATGTATATATATATGCATATGCTCACATATGTACATATGTATGTGTGTGTATCTATATATATAAAAATGAGAATGTGTGTCTGTCTGTCTGTCTGTCTGTGTGAATCCCTAAAACTCGAGAACTACGCAACCAATTTCATTCAAATTTTACACATGCCTTACTTAGGGTTCCAGTTGTGTTTTAGTCAAAAAAAATTTTAACTTCTTGCAGAGTTCGAGCCCACAGCAACATAATATCTCCTCCACTATTTAAGTATTACATGTCAAAAGTGAA
>NC_142933.1:110088819-110188819 GCF_046866305.1 Octopus bimaculoides | reverse complement strand
TATTATTATAATTACCATCATCATCATCATCATTACTACTACTACTACTACTACTACTACTACTACTACTACTACTACTACTATAATCATCATCATCATCATCATCATGATTATTATTATTATTATTATTATTATTATTATTATTATTATTGTTGTTGTTGTTGTTGTTTTGATTCTCGCTGTTCATTTTGCGGTAATTCTTTACTTGAAAGTAGGCAATAACAAATCACCAAAGGTTTCAAGTAGTGCCTTCTGCTGAGACTCAAAGAGACAATACTCTCCTTAGAATGCGAGTTGTACCCAACAATGCTGTTTTCTGGATCACCTCCAGCCTGACAGCAGCTCCAATATTCTTAATATGTCTTTCAAATCCCTTGGAAACTGCTTTTAATGCTCCAATTACTACCGGTATCACCATTACTTTCCTCATGCCCCATTACTTTCCTATCTCATCCCACAGTGGCTGCTATTTCTCAATCTTTTCTGTTTCCTTACTTTTCACCCTTGAATCACTTGGTATTGCAACATCTATTATCTTTATTATTATTATCATTATTGTTGTTGTTGTTGTTGTTAGCGCATGCCATCAAAGTGACACTGGGGTAAATTATACGAAGCCCAGCATACCCATCATGATTACCCGTCTGATAAGGGTACACCAGGCACATGCATCACAACCGAATGTGCATGACATGGTGATCTCATATCAAGATAAACAGCACATGACCTCACAGGTGGGGCCCTGTTAGAATTTTCTTCAGGTCGAGTAGCCCATCCCGCTCAAAAGGTCCCTGAATAAGGTTTGTTTAAGGATGTTGAGCAAAACACCCATGTTTCCAAAGGTGAATTATTCAAACCCCAAAGAATTCCTCTCGACACATGACTATGAGGCTCCCCCACTACTTCTGCTCATGATCAGAGATGCACATATCGTCAGCCACTAAAGGACATACTCAACTGGTTAAGGTCAATCAACCGACAAGCAAATCTGTGGTATTGAACAGAATATTTGCTGTAGCCCATCTTTTATACTAAGAGAAAACAATGTACATGATAACACTTCCAATCAATTAAGATCAGAAGCCATGAGAGCCACTGCCTGGTACTGCATCCAGGCATTATTGTTATTATTATTATTATTATTATTATTATTATTATTATTATTAGTCCTGTTATATCACTTTGGACTCATTTGTGTTCCATCCCTGCTAATTAATCTGTAATTATATTTCAGCTTTCATTTAGGTTTTGTAAGGATCCCCGTCCACCAACCATTTTTCACCTATGTGGACCCCTTTGGTTCCTCTTTTATTCTAGCAGACTTTTATAGCCATTCGTTGGATACAAGAAACAAAAAAAAAAAAAAATGCCATTATATTTTTATGATTAAATATTATTAGGAATTGTATGAAAATAATTATTAACACATTTTGGGGATTTTAAATGAAAAATCATTTTACTGCAAATAAATTTTAACAGTAAAATTTTATGTGGACACCCCCAAGGGCCTTATGGATCCTGGTTGTGAACCACTGGTCTAAAGGATGTTTTGGATTTGTCATGTGTTAACCAGCTTTGAGGAGCAGACTAGGTTAATTCAGTTTTATCCTCAGTGTATTACTGCTACCTTACTTTGCTGATTGTGAGAGGATGAATGGTAATTCTGATCATGGTGAGATTTGATCTTGGAATGTAAATCATTTGAAACGAGGCATTTGGTCTTGTATCACTCGTCTTCTGTATGTTCAAAGAAAAAAAAAATAACAGTCTTTCTCACATTGGCTTTCCTCCCATGGCCATCTCTTTGTAAATTATTTCTAATGACTGTTATAAAAAAAATGCTCCGTTTGCTGAGAATGTTTCTTGGTAGGATACAAAGATAGCTTCCAGTTACCTCCCTTTACTTATTTTGTCATGTGACACCTGTTTTTTTTTCACTCTCTTTTTCCTTTTTATGGATTTGGTGGTCAGGAACTGTGTGTGTGTGTGTGTGTGTGTGTGTTGTATCTTTGTCCCCCCCCCCATCACCATCGCTGCTTGACGACTGGTGTTGGTTTGTTTATGCCCTTGTGACTTAGCTGTCAGGCAAAAGAGACTGAAAGAACAAGTACCAGACCCTACAAGATACTGCTCCAGCATGGCTGCAGTCCAGTGACTGAAACAAACGGAAAAAAGAATAAAATATAAAATGTCAAAAAGAATAAATAAATAAAATAAAAAATAAAAACAAACAAAACAAAACAAAAAAATGCAATTTTAATTTTTTTTCTTTTTTTTTCAGATAATGCCAATTGATAAAAATGGTAACAATATTTATGAATGTCCTCAGTGCAAAGAAGCCCTGCGGTCACTCCGAGAATTAACCTCTCACCTCCGTTCCCATAATGGCATCAATAATTCCAGATCTGATCACGAATGCCATCAATGTCACAAGATTCTCAGCTCATCCAGTTCTTTGGATCGCCATATGTTGACTCACTCTGGTAAGGAACTTTCAGGACAGTTGTTAGGGAGGGAAAACATTGGTTGCTATGGTCGTGGGGCCAGTGTGAAGACGGTTGTTGTGAGGATTCAGTTAAAACATTGCATACTTGTATTTATGGAAAGTGTTTGTAGCCAGAACTGGCAGACTCTTTTGCACGCCAGACAAAATGCTTAGCGGCATTTCATCCGGCTTCACATTCTGAGTTGAGATTGTGCAGAAGTCGACTTTGTCTTTCATCCTTTCAGGGTCGATTAAATAAGTACCAGTTATACACTGGAGTCGACTCACCCCCTCCCCTGGCCTTGTGCCAAAATGTTGACCTTGTGCTAAAATGTTGACTTTGTGCCAAAATGTTGACCTTGTGCCAAAATGCTGGCCTTGTGCCAAAATGTTGGCCTTGTGCCAAAATGTTGACCTTGTGCCAAAATGTTGACCTTGTGCCAAAATGTTGACCTTGTGCCAAAATGTTGACCTTGTGCCAAAATGCTGGCCTTGTGCCAAAATTTGAAATCATCATCATTATTATTATCATTAGTTCGTCCGTCGTTGTTGACGATGGCCAAGGAGAGAGAGAGAGATATCACTTTGTTGTATGGAACCTCACTAAGAACTTTATCATTAGTTATGAACTGAGTTCTGTATAACCCACTAACCAGTTAAGAATGATGTGTTGGAGAATCTGCTAAGGGAGGTAACTGTATATTTCTCGTGATAAAGTTTCATTGGAGTTACGCACCTTGTTAATAAACCTTATCCTCGCTCAGGATTCCTAAATCGTTGAGCAAATCCATTCATTTAATCAGATTTTGGCCCGTTAATCTCATTGAATTGAAGATATAATTGCTTTTAGACTAAAGGGTCGTCGTGTTGGTAGTTTTTAAAAACATATTCATGTGCATGTGTTTGTTTATTTTTTTGAAAGAATTGTGGTTCTTCAATGTACTTCTGATGTCTTTTTGTAGGAGAGAAACCGTTCTCGTGCACCATCTGCACGCAGTCCTTTACAACGAACGGCAACATGCACCGACACATGCGCACCCACGAGAAAAAGAACGAGACAAAGAGAAATTATTTAAAACTTAAACAGAAGGGGCTCGGTTCTCGAGTCGGGGCTTATGCAGGGAAAAATGCCAGCAGTATCCCTTCTGCTGCGAAAATAAACGACTTGCATGGAGACATTACGTCATTGTGGATAGATGTACAGCCTGTAAATATAATCTCGTTTTTGTTTTTACCTATTCCTCTTCTTGTTCCTCTTCCCCTCCTCTTCTTGTTCCTCTTCCCCTCCTCTTCTTGTTCCTCTTCCCCTCCTCTTCTTGTTCCTCTTCCCCTCCTCTTCTTGTTCCTCTTCCCCTCCTCTTCTTGTTCCTCTTCCCCTCCTCTTCTTGTTCCTCTTCCCCTCCTCTTCTTGTTCCTCTTCCCCTCCTCTTCTTGTTCCTCTTCCCCTCCTCTTCTTGTTCCTCTTCCCCTCCTCTTCTTGTTCCTCTTCCCCTCCTCTTCTTGTTCCTCTTCCCCTCCTCTTCCCCTCCTCTTCTTGTTCCTCTTCCCCTCCTCTTCTTGTTCCTCTTCCCCTCCTCTTCTTGTTCCTCTTCCCCTCCTCTTCTTGTTCCTCTTCCCCTCCTCTTCTTGTTCCTCTTCCCCTCCTCTTCTTGTTCCTCTTCCCCTCCTCTTCTTGTTCCTCTTCCCCTCCTCTTCTTGTTCCTCTTCCCCTCCTCTTCTTGTTCCTCTTCCCCTCCTCTTCTGGTTCCTCTTCCCCTCCTTTTCTTGTTCCTCTTCCCCTCCTTTTCTTGTTCCTCTTCCCCTCTTCTTCTTGTTCCTCTTCCCTTCCTCTTCTTGTTCCTCTTCCTCCTCTCCCCCTCCTGTCACTTCTGTCTATAATTGTTTTTTTCTTTGGAATGGTAGATTGTTAGAGTGTTGAAGAAAATCGCCTGGAATATTTGTCTTGGCTCCTTATAGTCTGAATTTAAATTCTATTTGAGGTCAACTTTAGTTTCATCCTTCCAAGGTTGAAAATAGTAAAATAGCAGTTATGAACTGGGCTCTGTATAACCCACTAACCAGTTAAGAAATGGTGTCTGTAGAATCTGCTAATGTCTTCTGCTGAATTCCTAGCCTTGTGCCTCCGTTAGAAATCAGCGTGTATGCTTTTTCATGGAATAATCCAAGAAGGCAGACCAGCTTCTATGGCTTTTATGTCAAACTGCCAAGACTCTTGCATCAGGGTGACAGAATTGGTGGAACACCAGATTACTTAATTTCCTGTCTTCACTTCCAGATTGACCTCAAATTGACTTGAACCTTTTGTGTATCGGTGATGAATATACTTAATATCAATCAATCAATCATGAGTGTTAGTTTGATCAAACCTAACTTTTATTACTCTGTGGTACCCAGGTTAGAAGTCATTAGAAATACTAGCCTTTTGTCCCTTGTCAGGTTAGTTTGGGGGGTAAAGCAGTTGTGAAAAAGGTAGTAGTGGTACCAATAATTATTGGAGCCCTGGGAACAGTGAGTAAAAATCTCAAGAAGTACATGGAATAAATAGGGGCTGCAATAAGGGTGGAGCACTTGCAGAAAGCAGCACTACTTGGAACTGCTCGAATATTCTGGAAGGTACTCGAAAAATAAGGGGTGTTACCTTAGTTCACTGGTAGTGAACAACTGGCACCGTAGTACATCTCCAGCATTAGAAGCTGTGCAAAGGCAGTAATAATAATAATAACAATAATAATTGTCTCATAATAATGTTTCAGCAGTTTGTTGGAATGGATTAGATTGAAATCATTCTTCTAAATAATCCTGATAATCCAGCATTATCTTTACTTTCTTATATTAAAGTTTAATCAGTGAAGCTTTGAGCTATTCGGAATCCAGTAATCTTTTACTGTCTTTTGGCCTCTAAATTTGGTGAAATATAGAAAGTGTTATATCTGTAGATGAAAAACTACTTTTCTCTGACAATATTTCTGTTTTTGTATCTTTCTCTCTCAACGTTTCTTATGTAGAAAATTTTCTGATCTCTAAATCAAATGTTAACATTGTATTTTTGGTTATTGAAGTAAGTCAATGTTTATTTATTTCAGAAGAAAATAAAACCCAACTCACTAACTTCACCCACTAATTTAATTGTGCCATCAACTCAACCAACACAAGATGCTCCACAGGATCTTTCGCAGAAGTCTAACACCTCATTACTACAACATGATGATATCAAGAGAGAGGAATTTGGTGATCCTTTTGAAAATTCTCCCCTTGAAATCACTAAAGTTGATTTTTCAACGATCAAATTTCCTTTGATATGTGTTGCTCAAGACAAGAGAAGTATTTCCCGACAGAAAAGTTTCCAGCATAAATACAGCTGTACTCGGTGCTCAAGTACTTTCCCATGTCAGAAGGCACTGGACTTGCACTATCAAGACCATTTCCCAGACCAGCCAACCTCTTGCTCAACTTGTAAAGTCACCTTTAACTCTACAGAGGAGTTTAAACAACACACCCTCCATTATCATCAAGATCGAGGCAAGGAATGCCAGAGGGCGTTCATGAATTCTTTGAACCTTACTTCCTGTTCAGGAACTCGGTCTGTTTCTCCAAAATCTGAAATTAGTACAAGTGAAATTGCACCTGTAAATAAACGAAGCAATTCTGAAAGTCAGTTGTCAGGTTTGGAATCACCCAAAATTTCTTTTGAAGAAGCAAGTTCTCTGAAAGATTTTGGAGAATCCAACTTGATGTCTGAAAAGACTAAGAATGATTCTAAAGATGGCCTCCCTACTAATGCACACCAAGGCAAGGCAGCAAGTTTGGCATCAAAGAAGAAGTCCAGCTATACATGTTCCTACTGCAATCAGATATTTCCTAATACAAGGGCTGCTAAAAGTAAGACAAAACTTCATTTATTTTTTTTCTTCTTATTTCTGTAGAATTTACCATTCGTGATTCAACAAAAAAAGACTTTTATTCACTATTGCATTCTTTAATCTTTATTCAATACATCCCTTTAAGTGTTTTTTTTTTTTTTTGGTAAGAAAATGTCCAAACTTTAATCTTCTCTTTAGAATATTAACAAACAAATATACTTGGCCAGATATGGTGCTGCTTATATTCATGCCTTATATTTTCTGCCCTGTGTGTGTGTGTGTGTGTGTGTGTGTATATACACATATATTATACAGTTCTATATTTAAGAGATGAGGAATTATGTACATTATTTACATTTGACGGATATTTGTCCTCATCTTGTTTGTTGTTAACACATTTCGGCTGATATACCCTCCAGCCTTCATCAGGTGTCTTGGGGAAATTTTGAACCTTGGGTTCTCATTCCTAAGCTATTTTTTTCTTGATGTTATTATAATAATAATAATAATAATAATAATAGTAGTAATAATAACAACACTGGAAAAATACCTTAAGAATGAGAACCCAGGTTCGAAATTTCCCCAAGACACCTGATGAAGGCCGAAACATTGTGTTAACAACAAACATGATGAGGACAAATACCTGTAAATTGTAAATAATGTATACATATATTATATTGCCAGGTGGGTGGCATCATTTGAAAGCTAAAAAATGATGCAAAGTGCATTGTGACCAGTGATGTATAACAACGTTTGATAATCTTAGCCTGTCATGTGGTATTTTGCCACTGAGAGGCTTGTGGATATAACACTGTCATCCAAGTATGTGATAAATATATTGCTAATGTGATGGATATATAAATATGCTATGAAACATATTTATCAATTTTATACTGTCCAATATGTGTGTGTGTGTGGGGGGGAGGTGGCCATGTGTCTGCTTGTATGGCTACTCCTTATCTCTGCGCGCGCGCGCGCGCGTGTGAGTCTGTGTAAATGTGTGTGTGTGTGTGTGTGTGTGTGTGTATACATATGTGATTCACTAGCTGTGTGTGTATTTAAGTGTTTTTTTCATTTTTGCGATTACTTCTAATTGTTAATCTCTGTTATTATTATTCTTCTTCTTCAATTCTTCAAACTAGTTGGATTTCTATGGAGAGGCTCTGGCTGAAGGAGCCACACAGGTAACCAAGGTGGACTGACCATTCCTACTACGCAACAGAGTGAAAAACAGCCACTTCATTTCTCCTCTCTGCATTTCTTGCAAAATAACAACAACAACGATTTCAATAATACTTTCCTCTCCTCTTCCTCCTGTGATGCTTTGACTGTTCCCTGTTGTGATTTCTGCAATGAAATCCCTGAATGTGTAGAGCCCCACTTTTTTAAAATTTAACTTACATTGACAAAGATATATATGGCTGTGTATATGTGTTTGCATGGGTATATATGTATATATGTATGTATATATATATATATATATATATATATATATAGTGTTTGATTTTATGTTCAGTTATAATAAGAACGATTTTACTTTAATCTGATGGGTTACTCTTTGACAGTAACTTTGAAGTTTTGCCCAGTTAAGCCATTGTTGAACAATGGCTTAGCTGTCAATAATATTCTTCTTTAAGAATAGTAAACATACATACCTGTGTATATATGTAGTATGATGTAGTCTGTTGTTGCATGTTTGCATTCTTTGAACGCTTCTGTAGATTTTGGGGTAATTTTCAGAAATTTAGCCAAAGTATAGCTTTTATTGTTTGCATTACATTTGAATTGTTATAATTTCATTGTTTCTAAGATACTCTGTGACTGTAAGGAAGTCTAATTAAATATTGGTTGATTGGGGCAGTTGATTCTTGTTATAATTGTACAAAGAATTCATCTCACAAAAGAAAATGCCCCAAAGACTTTGTTGGAGAGAATAAATGTCTGTCATGGAAACAGTGAATGTTATTGCTGATTAATGTGACACAAGCCAAACTAAACATGCAGACTATAACTATTAGCAAACCTGGGTACCAAACCATTAATCGTTAATTAACAAAGTTAATATTTTCATTAACGATTTAACTTTTAAGTTAACCTTGGAAATCATCCTCGGACTAATTAACTTCCGTTAACTCAAGTCAACTTCAGTTAACTTCAATTGAATTGAAGTTAATGGATTTTATAGTTTTGGCACTTTTCAAAGGTGTTTTTAGGTAGTTTTAGAGCAAAAACTGATTTTTTTTCAATAATAAAAATGAATGTTAATGGTTTACCGATAACTTCTGTTACATTTTTAAAGAATTAACTGATTGACGGTTATTGAAGTTAACTTGGTTAATGGATTAATGGTTAACAAAGTTAACTTTTCTATTCACGGTGCTCTCCTTTGACTATTAGTACGGACAATGATAATTAGTTTGAAATTTTGGTTCAAGGTCAACAAGTTTGGGTGGGTGGGTGGGGGGGACGGTTGGTTACATTGACTACCCCCAGTATACAACTGGTACTCCTTTTATTGATTCTAGAAAGGATGAAAGGCAAAGTTGACCTTGGTGGAATTTGAACTCGGAATGTAAAACCAGAAGAAATTCTTGTCTGGCATGCTAAGGATTCTTCTGCCAGTTCACCATCTTAGTTCTAATATCAATATTAGATTTACATTTAGCCTGAAATGGTAAAAAATGGAAATTGATATTCCCAGAAGAAGTCTTAGAATAGTTATGCAAAAGTTGTTAAATCCGCCCCCCCCCACCCTCTCTCTCTCTCATGGCTTATTTCACTCTCTGTTGTGTAGGATGTGTCTGTACCACTTGGAATCATTTATCGATGTAGTCTTATATTGCTGTAGTTTTCATTTTATTGTCTTTTGTGTCGCATTTTTGATTTTTAAAAAATTTCAGATTGTCTTTTATTATTCAATGTATTGCACACGAATAACTCCGATATAATTTAGTACAGCATGACATTTTCAGAAAATCATTTAAACAATTGTCTTAGATTCAAAATTTGGTAGAATTACTAAAAAAATTTTATTTTAGTAAATATATAATCAAAATAGCCATTTATGCATCATACTTAATGTATATTCACTGTTGATTGGCCAGTTACTGCAGTATGTCTTGAGATAACATCCCTTATGGACAGGATGTGTTAAAAAAGATAATAGAAATGAGAGAGATGAAAATCTGTCTCAACAATGTACATAGTGTGTATACATTAAGATTAATATGTAGATTGTTATTTTAATCAAACAAACACTACTGCCTTAATTGTAGATACCAGATGAGATTATATAAATGAATTAGTTTTGATTTTTAAAAAATGTGAGAATGTTTTAAATTTAGATTTAAAACATGGTGATGATGATGATGATGCTGATGATGTAATTTATGGGTTTGTGAAGAAAATGTATTTTATTATTATTATTATTATTTTTTTTCAATTTTTAGAATTAGATTTGATTGAATCTATTAATTGGAACGTTCTAGAGAAGGGGGAGGGAAAGGGTGGTGGTGGTTATTGACTTACATCAGCCCCAGTACTTGGGTGGTACTTTATTTCATTGACCTTGGTGGAATTTGAACTCAGAGCATAAACACAGATGGAATACTTCTAAGCGTTTTTTCCAGCATGATAACAACTCTGCCAGCTTGATGATGATGATAATAATAATAATAATAATAATAATAATAATAATAATAATAATAATAATAATAATAATAATAATAATAACAACAACAACGACGATCGTGATGATGATGATGATGACTCTATAAGTGATGAGAAAGAGCCAAAGATCAGTCAGTGGTTTGTGTTTGTAACCATTACTGCAGGTATTTTATGTTATTGACCCAGGAGGATTAAAACTTCAGTTGACTTAGATGGAATTTGAACTCATAGCTATAATAGATAAAATCCTTTACAATGAATGCCCAGTAATTAACCATCTTTTAGCTTCTAATTAAAAGTGATATCGATTAAAAAAATCCTGACAGATTAGCATGGTATATTTTGATGTTTTGCATAAAAATGCTGCACCATCACAGAGAATGTTTGCTGTCTTTGAAGTGGAATTTAATTTCAAAAACACATCATTTGCAACTTGATTTATTTTGTTCACTTTTTGTAAATTATTTTTGCAGTTTGTTTCTTTTTAGTTGTTGTTTAATGCTTTATATATATATATATATTTTTGTCTGCTCAGTCTATGACATTGATGTAGTCGTTTTTTTGTTTTTGTTGTTATTCTATCTTTCACACTGCATGGTTTTCTTTAGACTGGATGTCATTCACAAGAAAATGAAAAAAAAAAAAACGAGTAAAAAAACACACAAAAAAACAAAGTTTGTGGAAAGAAATAATGGCAAACAAACATCAAATCAGCAATTTGTTGTTGTTTGAGAAAATAAGGAAATTTTGGGATTTGACTCTAAAACCATTCATGTGAGAGAAGAATAAAATGAATTTGGGTCAACATTTAGGAAATTCAGGGCATTTGTATTAGAAAGGAACCTGGAGAGAGAAAAAGGAAAGTTTTTGAGAATCCTGATGTGATTTGCAGAGAAATGAGACTTGTCTGCAAAGGAATGGTGTGTTTGTGGTTGATATGTGGAACCACAAGAGCATCTTGTGTATAAGTCATACTCAGGTATAATAATAATAATCGTTTGTACTAAAGGTACAAGGCCTGAAATTTTGAGGGGAGAAGACTTGTTGATTGCATCGACCCCAGTACACAACTGGTACTTAATTTATCGACCCCTCCCTCAAATGATGAAAAGTAGTCATCCTCAGCAGAATTTGAACTCAGAATGTAGTGGCAGATGAAATACCACTAAGCATTTCGTCCAGCATGCTAACGATTCTGCCAGCTTGCTGTCTTAATAATAATAATGATGATGATGATGATAATAATAATAATAATAATAATAATAATAATAATAATAATAACGATGATAATAGATAGAGAGATGAGTTCTTAACTTTTGTAAAGGACCAATAAATAAGTTACTTTTGAGTTGCGCTTTTTGTCATTAAGTTGGCCGTGGTGATGGATTACATCAGCTATGTTTACCTTGGTGATGGATTGCGGCAATCGTATACAAAAGTTAAGAACTCATCTCTCTATCTATTACATTTCTGCTGAGTTACCAGTCCTTTATATAAACTAATGATGATGATAATAATAATAATAATAATGATAATAATAATAATAATAATAATAATGATGATGATGTACTTATTGTATACAGTGCTGCTCAGGTGCACTACAACTCATTAGAAAAAGTAGCAAAATTGCATGACGAGTGGATGGAATAATGAACAGGAAGTGAACAATGAATTAATTGTTTTTTTAAAGAAAAAATTAGAGGGAGACTTCAGGTATATTGTTGGCGAATTTCAGGAAGCCTGGAAGTTTTGAATGATGTAGTGTCTCGACAGCTATGCTTCAGCAATTCTGAGTGTGAGAAAATGTTGCACCTTTATCTATACTAAATCTTAGTATAGATAAGGATACAGATCGTGTTGTATAACCAGCTGGAGACGATGTCTCCTGGGGCTAAATTACAGCAACATTCGTCCTAAACTAGGACTGCCATGTTATGTTGGCAAATAATCTTTACTCCAAAGTACTGTTGCTGAATATCTCTCGTTGTGAGATTTAAAAACGGTAATTTTCAGATTTTTCTCTCTTTATATTCAAACTTGATATCAACTTTGCCCCAGTTTTTAAAAAAAATTTTCCTGTTAAAATAAAGTACAAACTCGAGTGACTTCTACACCAATAGATATGGCACGTGAATTAAATCTGGTTTCCTAGTTCTGCTTTTGGTTGGCTGGTTCCTCTGTCGTCCTCGTCTTTGTAGGAATAATTTTGTAGGAATACACTTACAAGAATAGTTTAGTTAAAAATTGTGTTAAACCAAATTCTAAATTATTGTAATTATTTTAATTTTAAAACCTTATTGAAAATTACTGTTTGCCTTTAATTTGTAATGACACAGACTTTGTTTTTTGTTGTCTTTTCCCCATGTAATTAGTTGCGTGTGCCTTGATATTAGTAATCAAAAAACAACAACAGCAACACTGCACTTGTGACATTTTAATAAGATTGCTCATTGTATTTTCTTGATGGAATGAATTTCTTTTTCAAACGTCTGAAATATTTTTTTTTGAATGGAAACATGTCTTGCATTAAAATTCCTTTTCTTTTTGCTTTATAATTAGTAACTACAACGACATTGTAGATTAATTATTTCAGAAATTTCAGTACGAGAAGATATTTTATTTTATTATTAAATTAAATTAATTTCTTTTAATGGACTTACATTTAAGTTTTTTTAATTTCTATTGTCTACAGTAACCAGCTGTACTAAAGGGAGATAACTTTAATGCAAGAGTTACTTCCCTTCGCATAATCCTTATCTTACGTTTTTTCGCCAATTTAATTATTTGTCATGAGAGACTCCGGGGAGAACATGTAGATTAAAGTAATTTTATGACCACTAAAATCTACTCATAAAAATATATTGTCTTCAATCCATGATGATGATAATAATAATAATAATAATAATAATAATAATAACGATGATGATAATTCTTTTTTTTCTTTTTTTTATAAAAGACCGTTTTCTAAATTCTCTGTGACTTATGTTTGTTTTAGGTCATGAAAGAAGTCATCTTGGTTTGTCTCCATACCAATGTAAGTCTTGCAGCTACTCAAGTCCTGACAAAAGCACATTAATTCGACACATGAGAACCCACAATGGTGAGAGACCTTACCAGTGTAAGCTCTGCAGCTATCCTTTCACCACGAAAGCCAACTGTGAACGACATGTCAAGTAAGCATGGCTTTCTTTCAAGTAATTTAGGAGTGAAATGGGGGCGGGGGAAAGAGGTTTGAATTGAGAAAGAGACAGCAAGATAAAGGAAAAGAGTGATTGAGAGAGGCAGAAAGGAGGGAGGGTTAGTGAGATAAAGGTATGTGAAGAGGGGGGGAAAGAGGGTGTAGGGAGGGCGGAATGAAAAGAAAAACCCAGATAAGGGAAACAGATAAGCAAGGTCAGGCGTGTTTGTGTGTGATGATGAGGGCTTTTGATAAATAATGGTGGTGAGTTCATTGGAATAACAAGGTCAGGCCACTTTATAATGAAAGAACTGAGGGTGAGAGAGCCTTGAATGTCTGAATATTGAATCCATAAAAGGAAATCCAAAATTTGGAACTCCTGTGTGGTAAATGCAGATTTTAGTCCTCACCTGGCTCTCACATATTTTCCTTTGTGCAGACCTCAAATACAATGGTTTCTTTTTCTGCCCAGGATCACCTCTTGTCTTTGAGATAAATTCCATGAAATTTACTTGTTTTAAAAGTCTCCAGTTTTTCCATGAAACATAATTTTAATTACTTCATTTTTGTATTCGGTTTGAAAGATTCTTGATGTGAATCTGTGTGTTGAAATAAAAATCTTGTTGTGTCTTGGGAAGGTCATTACACCCAATAATTATAAACACACACACTGGTTCAATTCCACTTCTTTTTTGTCTGTCAGTTGGATAAAACCCAAACAACTAACTAATCAATTGTTTGATTAATGTGCTGGTTAAACAATTAATTTCGAGATGGCATGTCGTTGATGAGGCTGCAAATAACAATGAAAGGACTTTGACAAACAAGCAACCAGTACATTAAACAAACGATCGATTGGTTGGTTAGATATTTAACCGATTGACTAACCAAAAGAAGTGATATCGAACCAGTGTTTGTGTTTATAATTATTGGCATAATTACCCTCCCAAGACACAACATTTTAATTACTGTTTCTACCATTTATTTATTGCTAATTTGAGCTCTTAATCTTTACAAAAACACGTGTGTGTGTATGTGTGTGTGTGTGGACATAAAAGAAATATGGTTTGTTTTCTTTTTCTTTTATTAATTTTTTTTTGTCCTGTCCTAACTTTTATTGCCACGGCTTTGAGTTTACCGTAACGTTGAGCTTCTGTTTTTCTCTTCTTCAGGAAGAAGCATCATATCAGCACGAAGGAAGAATTGGAGCTGAAAGTCTCTTACAACAAGGAAAGTAACAAAGAAGTACCAAACGGAGAGGATGCGTTCAGCTCCCCTGATACAGTATGTAAATACTGTAACATTGATTTTAAATACTTCCGCCACCTTAAGCACCATCTACGGAAACATCGTAGCAGTGAGGAAAAACCATTCCGCTGTAAGGAATGTCAAATGGGTTTCTCAACAAAAGCGAACTGTATGCGCCATATTCAAAACAAACACATTGATATTGATCATGTTAATATTGAGAACTTTATCATAGTAAGTGGTCTAAATTACTGTGCAAAATAGTGACGACCTGTATTGTTGGGTGGCACCAAACCATTTACTACTACTACTACTACTACTACTACTGCTACTACTGCTATTACTGTCCTATGGCACTGATTCTCTTTGATAAATTTCAATCGCTCATTCCTCACCAAGTTTATCCATCTTATGAATCAATATCCAAATTAAAAGAGTGAGGCTGATATCTAGATGTGATGCTAAACAAATATCACAGTCTCACACACACACACACACACATATATGTGTGTGTGTGTGAATGCTGCACACTCTGTGTATTTTGTATGAAGGGAAACAGAAGCTGATTGTTTCCTTGATAGCATTGAGCTATTTTAAAAATATTCTGGCATGGAATTTAAGTATTCTAAAGGATTTCCGAAATGGGAGGTTGTGATGATGCTATTTTTCCCCTAATTGTGGGGAATTGGGGGTGGCTGCTTTCAGGGAAATTCTTCAAACCTCTCTATCTTCCTTCATATTTTTAGTGATCGCCAGGGATCACCAAAAATGTAAAGTAATTATCTGTTTTCGTTGGGGGTGGCCATATGTTTGGGTTAAACTGTGGTTGGTGCAAGGAACACATAAGTGTCTTGTCCAAGTGTTTGTATCCTCTGTCTTTGTGCTTGGAGTTGTAGACATGCATTAGTGATGTAGGGGCTGTTATGCAGTTGTAAGTATGTATTGAAACTTTTTGCAGACATTTGTTGGTGTTTGAGGGGCACTGTGCTATGTTTATTTCAATAATGATAATAATCAATAACAATAATAATAATGGTTTCAAGTTTTGGCACAAGGCCAGCAATTTTGAGGAGGGTGGGGTAAGTTGACTACATCGACCCCAGTGTTCAACTGGTACTTATTTCATTAACCCTGAAAGGATGAAAGGCAAAGTTGACCTTGGCAGAATTTGAACTCAGAATGAAAAGATGGACAAAATGCTGCTAAGCATTTTGCCTGGCATGCTAACTGCCTTAATAAATTTATTGTATATCCAACTACAGCAATCTAATGTATTATGAGATGGTGACCCCTGTCAGTACATCTCTCTGACTCCACTGAAACAAATTTTGAGGAAGACAATAGTTGATATAATCACCTCCCCCCCCCCTGCAATACTTCAAAGCTACTCTTTGTATCAGCCTCTATGTATTTCTGTGTGTTACAGTGAAAGTTTTGCTTAGTATGCATTTATACACACACATGTATAAATGCATATTTAATTCTATGCACTTTCACTACGAAAATACATTGAGCACTTCCGTTTTAAAAGAAATTGGCAAATTGTCGAAAAACTAGGAAATACCAGTAAAAACTGGAATATAGTCATGCTTTCAATAACACATTTGAAAGAAAAACTGTTATTTATGCATATGCAAAGCACACACATTACTCTAAATACTGCATATTTGTGGGAAAGCTTATTTGCTTCACCATAGCCCTCGCAGGGTTGAAGGTGGCCCTTGCAGCATTGAAGATGGCCCTTGCAGCATTGAAGATGGCCCTTGCAGGGTTGCAGATGGCCCTTGCAGCATTGAAGATGGCCCTCGCAGGGTTGAAGGTGGCCCTTGCAGCATTGAAGATGGCCCTTGCAGCATTGAAGATGGCCCTTGCAGGGTTGCAGATGGCCCTTGCAGCATTGAACATGGCCCCTGTAGTGTTGAAGATGGCCCTTGCAGTGTTGAACATGGCTCGTCCTTTATTGAACATGGCCTACATTTTGATCATTGTCGGTACCTTCATGAAACTGGCTCACACCACCTTAAAACATAAGTCTGTCTATTTGAAATGTGGCCACTTTAGCTTAATTCATAAAAAAATCTTCATAAAACATTTATCTTACTTGGATACAATTTGAACATAAAATATCTTTTGTCTTTTTTTGTTTTCATTTGTGTCAGTCGTTAGACTGCGGCCATGCTGGGGCACCACGTTGAAGAATTTTTAGTTGAATGAATTGAATCCAGTAATTATAGTTTTTAAAGCCTGGTACTTATTCTATTGGTTTCTTTTGCTGAACCACTAAGTTATAATGGTGTAAACATACCAGTACCAGTTGTGAAATGGTGGTGGTGGACAAACACAGACATAAAAACATCATCATCATCGTTTAACGTCCGCTTTCCATGCTAGCATGGGTTGGACGATTTGACTGAGGACTGGTGAAACCGGATGGCAACACCAGGCTCCAGTCTGATTTGGCAGAGTTTCTACAGCTGGATGCCCTTCCTAACGCCAACCACTCAATATAGATATGTGTGTATATATATATATATATATATATATATATATATATATATATATATATATATACACATACACACACACGATAGGCTTCTTTCAGTTTCCGTCTACCAAATCCACTCACAAGGTTTTGGTCATCCCAGGGCTGTAGTGGAAGACACTTGCCCAAGGGCCATACAGTGGGACTGAACCTGGAACCATGTGATTGGGAAGCAAGCTTCTTACCACACAACCATGCCTGTGTGTCCCTATTTTGTTTTAATTTACAAAAGACTGATTTGATATTATTGTGGAATATTAATTAACTTTAATTAATCTCTGGTAATGTTTGAGAAATTTTAGATTTCTCTCCATAAACAAATCAGAGATGTATATTTTGATTCTAGATTCATTTCCTCAGTTTAATTAATATCTAAATTGGTGAAACTCACATTTTCATTAATTGAAGTGGAAAAAGCAAAAAATTTCCAAAATTATAATTCTGTAAAAAATTCACTTATTTAAAATGTGACTTTTTAAATTTTATATTAAATTTTTAATTAAAATTTAATTTAATTTATGCTGCTGAACATGTTAATTGCATGGATTTGAAAGATTTGATAAAATGGTTTCTAAATTTGGCACAATGCCAGCAATTTCATGGTTGCGGGGGGTGTCAACCGACCCCCCCCACTGCTCCATTAGTGCTTATTTTTATCAACCATGAAAAAATGAAAGGCAAAGTTGATGTTGGCAGAATTTCAACTCCAAATGGAAACAAGGACAGAATGCCTCTAAGCATTTTGCCCGAAATGCTAACGATTCTGTTAACGATTCTGTTAACGATTCTGTTAACGATTCTGTTAATGATTCTGTTAATGATTCTGCCAGCTTACCACCATAATTTGATATAATGACTTAAGAGTTTCTTTTTGAATAATTAAAGCAATTTTAATTTCACTCATCATCATCATCATCATCGTTTAACGTCCGCTTTCCACGCTGGCATGGATGGGTTGGACGATTTGACTGAGGACTGGTGAAACCGGATGGTTACACCAGGCTCCAATCTAATTTGGCAGAGTTTCTACAGCTGGATGCCCTTCCTAACGCCATCCACTCAGAGAATGTAGTGGGTGCTTTTACGTGTCACCCGCACGAAGGCCAGTCAGGCGGTACTGGCAACGGCCACGCTCGAAATGGTGTCTTTTATGTGCCCATTGTCATAAACTGTGGATTTGAGAAGTTTTAATTTTATTTCAAACACATTCTACCCTTTAGTGTTTAAACCGGCCATATCAAGCCAAAATTGTCTTCCAGTTTTATGCTCAAACGAGCCAGCTCTGACTTCTTACACCTACCCTACAAAGTCATTCTAAAAATAAACAGGGACATCATCAAAATCTCAGAGTTACAAGATGCTGTATAATTAACTTAAAACAATGTAATTAAACAGGCTTTACATTTGACAGAAATGCTAAAGGGTTAAGCGAACAAATTTTGTGAATTTGATTTTAAACATTGCATGGATACAGAATATATGTTTATCTGTCTGTTGTACATAAATGTAAGTGTGCAAATAAAGTCTGCAAGAATCTGCAGGAAATATCAGCACATTTTTTATATTCTCATTCCTTGAACTAAATACAAACAATTGTATTTCGTTTGTTGTTGACAAAAACCTGTAAATGTTTTAATACTGGATGCTGACACACTTCATGACATGAACCAAGAAATTTAAATAATTAATTAAAACAACTGTTATCTCAATGATTTATTTAAGAGAAACTATAACTACGGCTAATACTTAACGAGACACCAAAGCTAAAACCCGTTTCCCAGGCCATTCTGTTGTTAATTTCAGTTCCAAGGGTTGCCTCTCTTGCCTTTCATGATCAAATTAGTCATTAACACAATGATTGTGTCTCCTTGCCATAAATGGATTTTGATTAAAATTTCTTTGTTTAACACATTCAATATGTTAGCAGAAGAGGTATTCTTGGATATTTTCCTCCAGTTGTTCACACACACACACACACACACACACACACACACGCACACACACACACACGCACGCACGCACACACATACACACACACACACACACACACACACACACACACACACACACACACACACACACACACACACACACACACACACACACACACACACACACTTCCTGCTGTTAGCACCCCTGTAGCCTTCCCAACTCATGCACCTCCCCCCTCAATCTTTACAGATGTTGCCTACCACCCTCCCTCCTATCTCTTCCCCTGTACACTCTTGTAACCACCCCCACCCTCAACTGTTTCTGCAACCTCTCTCCTCATACCTTAACCCCCCCCCATCTAACATAATGACACCCACTACACCTCTCTTTGGCTTTGTAGACTTGTGAGTAACATGGTGACTTCAATAGCACCCAGTGCCATTCTGTAAAGTGGTTGGCATTAGGAAGGGCAACCGGCCATAAAAACCTTGCCAAAACAGACAGAGGAGCCTGATGTCCCCCCACCTCTCGGCCTTACCAGCTCCTGTCAAACTGTCCAACCCATGCCAGCATGGAAAATGGATGTTAAATGTTATTTATTTATGCATGTGCATGTGCGCGCGCAAGATATAATGATTCTTAGTGATGCATGTAAATGTTATTTTCCTTCATTGAACTCTCTGCTTTTTCTTCCGTTTTTAGGTCCAAGACCCTCTTCTCTCCAACTTTGCTCATGGAAAGCTTTCTCCAAGATCTTTGTCTCTTTCCCCAATTCCTTCACCTGGCAACAACAACAGCAACAACAATTCCTATTTGACCCCTGACTCTGACGTCAGACCCCTCGATCTACGTTCCTCAAAGAACCATCCAGCCAGTGCTGCCTCCTCCAGTGCCAATAGTTCCATTCTTGATGACGATGGAAGCAATGAACCTATTGACCTCTCCGTTAAAAAACCCAAGAAATCCTCCAGAAAAGTAGGTGTAACATTTGCAATTCTTTCCTTTCTTCCAGCGGATGAGCAGGTTGGTGTGATGGTGGTGTCTGTGTGCAAAGTTTTACTCAGATATGTTGAAGAAGAGGACGATGTGACATGTGTAGACGGGTAGAGCCAATGACCAGTTGCTGCACTTTGCACCCTCGCCCCCCCGCCCCCGTCTATAATGGATGGATTTCATTTATTTAATGAGCCATGCTACCTTCACTCCTTTCATTATTGATGTTCTTTTGATTATCAATCTTGATGGTTATTACATTTGTGTGTGTGTGTGTGTGTGTGTGTGTGTGTGTGTGAATGGCCTGGTAGATTGTTCCACTGATTTGTTAAGTGATTTTGGTGCCCCTGGAGTTCAGGGTAGGCATGGACATTCTCTCTCTCTCTCTCTGCTCTTCTGTCCTTTGACCCCAGTTGAACATTGAGGGTGTGACAGCTGGAGAGAGAAAGAGGAGAGAGAAAGAAGAGAGAGAGAGAGAGAGAGGGGGGGGAAGAGATAGAGAGAGAACAAGGGAGAGAGGGGGCAGGGATAGAAAGAGAGGAAGAGAGAGAGTGAGGAAGGGAGAGAGAGAGAGAGAGAGAGAGAGAAAATTACACTAGTACTCAGTTGGTACTCATTTTCAGCTGAGTTGAACATGAAATGAAGTGCCTTGCTGAAGGATACAGTGCTGCACCTGGTTTGGGAATTGAAACCTGATCACTTACTTTCTTTGGTTCATTACTCTAACCACTGAGACACACACACACACACACACACACCACACACACGTTAAAATAGCAGATTGCTTTGGAAAGAAAATTGTTTACCTTTACCATTTTATGAGATAAGTTAGCTGAGCCATAACAATGAGATTTAATGTAAAATCCATGGATAAAAACCAAATAAATTCTGTCTCCTTTCAGACTTTGAAATCGACCGAACCGAGTTCACTGCGTGCTAAGTGCAACCTTGATCAACAGTGGCACGTGAACCAAACTCACAACAGCATGACATTGCCATCTGTCCAGCAGCAAGAGCATTTGTTAAAGAAAAGTCCTCAAGAATATGTCTTACAAGAATCAAATAGAATTTCATCACCTGTGGCTTTTGGTAAGAATTCTTTGCCTCAGCTTTGGTCCTTGATTGTTCAGTAATAGAGGAAGTGCTGTTATAACGATACAGTTTTAAGATCAGTTCACATCTAGGTGCAGGTATGGCTGTGTGGTAAGAAGCTTGCTTCCCAACCACATGGTTCTGGGTTCAGTCCCATGGCGTGGCACCTTGGGCAAGTGTCTTCTATTATAGCCTCAGGCCGACCAAAGCCTTGTAAGTGGATTTGGTAGACAGAAACTGAAAGAGGCCCATCGTGTATATATATATATATATATATATATATATATATATATATATATATACATACGATAAAGTGTAGTATATTGCCACATATATATATATTTGTGTGTGTGTGTGTGTGTGTGTGTGTCTTTTTGTTTGTCCCCCACCACAGCTTGACAACTGGTGTTGGTGTGTTTACATTTCTTTGACTTAGCAGTTCAACAAAAAGATCTATAACATAAACACTAGACTTAAAAAAAAAGAAAAAAATAAGCCCTGGAGTTGATTCATTCAACTAAAAAATTCTTCAAGTTGTTGCCCCAGCATGGTCGCAGTCTAATGACTGAAACAAGTAAAAGATACAAAAAAAATGATAGCTGTTATGCTTGAGATGTATTTGAACCTGTAAAGACTTTACACTATACTTTGTTGTGGAGAAGAAATAACTTTTGCTCTAGGCAAAAGGATGTTAAAGCACCATAAAATACCCTCTACTGGCCTGATGAATGCATGCATTTGAGAGTGGTTTTTTTCTCTTCAGCACCAGATACCATATTTGAATTGGTGTGAAGTTTATATAGCTTTTGTCACTGCTTCGTGCATCTACTCACAGAATGGTTTCTGACTTTGGCACAAGGCTGGAAATTTTGAGAGTGGGGATAATTCAATACTAGACTAGTATTTTATGTTTTTGTCCTTGGAGGGATGAATGGTAAAGTTGACCTTGGCAGGTTTTGAACTCAGAATGTAAAGAGCTTGAACAAATGGTACAAGGTATTTTTTCTGATGTCCCTAACATTTCTGCTAACTCCCCATTTGAGTGATATAAAAAATAATAATTTCTGTAGACAAGTGCTGTAGTTTTTTTTAACTCTTGATCATTCTTGATTGAGATGACTCATGATCCAAGGAGTTGTAACTGTGACCATTCTGTTTTATTGCCCAAAGATCTCCAATTAGCACCACTTGCCTTTAACCCTTTTGCTATTTATGTTGATATAAACTGTTTTTGTTTCAATTAATTTTTCTTCAAGAAAACATAAAATAACTTAAAAAAAACAAAACAAAACAAAAAGCTCCCAACAAATTTAACATTGATTGAAATACTGAAATAATTTATTTAATTACTGTTTCTCATTCCAAGATTCAGATAATGGTGATCTAGCATCTGTGAAACAGATTCTTAGCACAGCAGGTGCAAACACATTCAAGGAATACATGAACCCTGCAGAAGAAGACATCACTCTTAGCCATGCTAATGGCCATGAAGATATACCGAGCCCAGATGAATATGATTCTGATTTTGTTAAGAAAATCAAAAGAGAACCACAAGACCCAGAAGAAAATGAGGACAATGTATGTTTGCTTTGTCTTCATGTGTTTCTTGTTTAGTTTTGTCTGTTCAATATTGTAGAATTGAGTGGTTACTGGAATGACAAAGAACAGAGATGAAGATCCCAAACAGGACGTAAAATATTATGCATGAGCAATGGAAATAAATAGTTTCAAAAATCTTTGAGTTCAGCAAATTATGTAAAGTGATGTCAATGAAAGAAAACACTAAAAGAGAAAGGATATTGTAGTACTTTGTATCGGTTGTTTAATGAGTCTATAATATTTCGGGGAAAGATTCCCCTTTTCAAATGGAAGAAAGAAAATACTTGAACTCCTAAACTACAAAATTGTCAGTCTTTAATTTTCATCATCATCTAATGTCTATTTTGCATGCTGGCATGGATTGGACAGTTTGACAGAAGCTGTCAAAGTCAGGAGCCACACCACATCCCATAATCTGCTTTGGCATGGTGTCTACAGATGGATGCCCTTCTTAATGCCAACCAATTTCAGAGTATACTGGGTGCTCTTTACATGGCATCAGTTCCAGTGCTTTTTATGTGGCTGAGGAAAACCAAAGAATCTGCTGAATTGTTCCCTACGGTTTTTTGATTTTTATTTTTGAAGCTGTTAGTTGAAGAGAAAAAAGTCATACATGGCTTGTTTCAGTGCTTCTAGACTAAAGACTAAAGATAATTGATTAAAGTTGATAAATAAAAATGAATTGTGGTTAGCTTTGATTAGAAATAGTGACTGAGTTGCAAGGAAATGTAGAGCTGTACGAAAAACATTGGATGACTTAATGGTACAGAATTCTATCAACATTGAAAGTGTAACAAGATATAAAAAAATAATAAATAATATTTATTTTGATTTGTTTGTTAATAGAGTTACCTATTTTCTTTTTGAGGGATTTCAATAACAAATATATGTTCTTTAATTTCAGATTCTTGAAGAATGCAATTCCACTAGTCTCGATGAAACTAAGGGGACTATTTCCCAAGAAACGGACCAATCCAAGCAAAAGTCCCTCAAAAAGAAACGTAATTCTTATGCAGATTCCCCTCACAAACTTAAGTGTCCCTACTGCCCACGTAATTTTCCTTGGGCTAGTTCACTGAAGCGCCACATTTTAACCCATACTGGTAATTAAAATTTTCATTCTTGCCTGTCTTGTCTTAATTGGTCCTGCTGACAGAACTTAATGAGGCAATGATTTTATGAAATTTACTAATGACAAATTGGTCAAGATATTTGGTGGAATGTCAGCGAAGGACGATTTTTTATTTCTTCAGCTCTCTTTCTGACCCTCTTATTGGTTCTCTGCAAGGTTTTGGATTTCATTCTTCTGATTTTGATTTTTAAAAAAATGAAAAGAAAAATTGCATCAGGAATGTACTGAAGTTGATTCCAACCATATTCTGCCTCCTTTGTAAAGATTCCATGTTATACTCTTGAGTTTAATGATAATATTGTTTTCACCAGTGTTTGCAACATTAGAAACGACCTTTTTAAGGAAAGCGGCAAACTGGCAGAACTGGGCAAAATGGCTCAGTGGCATTCTGTCTGTCTTTATGTCCTCACCTCAAATTATTCTACCAAGATTGACTTTGCTTTCCATCCTTTTGGGGGTTAATAAAGTAAGTGCTAATTGTACACTGGGGTTGATTGACTTTCTCTGCCTTCCCTGACATTGCTGGCCTTGTGCCAAAATTTGAAAGCAACATTAGAAACGGTATGGCTGGGATAAAGGGTTTGAAGCATTAAGTTTCAAACCTCCAAGTTTTGAGTTTAAATACTTCTGGGATTAATTTTGTTCACTTTACTCCCTAGAGCCAATAAAAGGCATATGAGTCAAGTAACAAGCTGATCCAGAAGAGCAGGGCATGTTTTGGCATCGTTTACCTGGCTTCCCTGACTTATTTGACATGAGGACGTTTGAATGTTTCTCTTGTTCTCTCTGTTTGTTAGTCTGTTCAGCTTTATGTGTAGGAAGAGTTCATGTTATTTGTAGTCAATTAATTAATAGCCATGTCTCTTTCTTCCTCACTCTTGTTGTGTATATTTCTGCATGTGTTTGCCTGCAGTGCCAAAAAAATACTGTCACCAAAACGGGCTGAATGTTGAGTCAGCCATGCCTAATCCTCTGCGACTGAACAGCAGTGCCCAATTGTCTCATTTTAGATTCACTTGGCTATCAGCATGCCTTCCCCATAAATTTGCAGTCAAGAACTAATATATCAAAAATATGCTATTTCTTTGCAGGGGAGAAGCCATTTGAATGTCCTAAATGCCATGTTATATTTTCCACAAAATCCAACAGAGAGCGCCATCTAACCAGAAAACATGGTGTTAACATGCTTGATCCTGCTGCTCGTCAGTCAATGGACCGTCCCCATAAATGTCATCGTTGTGTCTTTAGTTCATTTGCCACAAAAGGTTTGTTATAAGCCATTTTTTTTTGGTGGGAGGCTTAGTTTTACATCGTCCTTGTTTTCATCATCATCATCATCATTTTTTAATGTCTACTTTCCCATGCTTGCATGGTTTGACAGAATTTTATTGATGCAGATTTTTCTGTGGTTGAACGCCCTTCCTATCACCAACCCTCACCTGTTTCTTCTATGGCCAGAGATATTTTTCATGGAAGACTGGAAATGAACAACACTGCTTGTGCGACGGTGATGCTCATTTACAATCATCACATGACATCAAGACAAGAAGGGAGACACTCGCACATACATACATTAACACATGAAAGGCTTCTTTCAGTTTCCATCTACCACTAGAAAGGAGACAGTCTGGAGTTGTTGCCAAATACTACCTATATATTGGGCTTAATGAGAAAGTTCTAGAAAGCTGAATCATGTGTTGGCTTGACATTGATTGGTTGGATAATTGACCAATCTCGTGAAATGACAGTGGTCTCATGGCTAATAATAGCGATTTGGTTTTGAATCCATTGCTCATACTTTACCAGATATGTTCAACTCGGTAATCAGATCAACATTTCACTCCTATACCCATATAACTGTGTTATGACTGTATTATCCAAGCAGGGTTTGGCCATATTGTCATTGGTGTAAATTGTAGGATACTAAAATAATCTCTAACTTTATTACTGATATTTCAAATACATTTCATATGATATTTAGAGTGGTTATGAACAAGTTGTTACACAGATTCAATTATCTCCAGTTGTTAAAAAGCTTGTGATGACTGAAGAAAGAGGGTCAGCATAACAATTTGTTACATAACCACTTGAAACATGTGTATTAAATGCATCTGAAACCTCAGTTATTGGTTTTGTTATTATTCTAATTAATTAATTTATCCATTTTCTGTTGTTTTAAAATTGTATTCAACCACTGAACTGGAATCTGTTTCTTTTATTCTCCACAGAAAATCTTCGTCGCCATTATCATGAACGCCATCCTAACGATCCAATACCTGAGAATGTCGGGTATGATCCCGATGAGAAAATACTGAACCTGTCTTCCCCTTCGACCGATCTGCTGAATAATAATGATAATAATAATAATGATAATAGAGTGAACAGTTACAATGAGACGTTTCACTCAACATCGCAGGTAACAGCCATGTCTACTTTTTATCTTTAGCGTTTTGGTAAAAAGATAAGATCATTGTAAGGTTTTTTAGGTTAGCCATACTGGAGCAATGGAAATAAAGTAGCAGATAAACCTTTATCATTAACAAAGAATCACAAAGCCAGAACTTTCCCAGAAAATAGGGAAATGATGGTTTTGTAATTTTTGTAGATAATGGTTTTCGATGGTGCCCCCAAGACTAATAGATTTGGTCTAATGGGAATAATCTGGTATTTATTTTATTTATCTCACAAGAATGAAAGAAGTTGGTTTTGGTGGGGTTTTAACTAGGAAGCTTCAAAGATCTTAACTAAACATAACAAACCATTTTATTCAAGGAACCATCAGTTCTATCCAAAGATATATTTCTGTAGATCTTGGTGTCAAATTGTGGTGCAATGCCTGAAACTTTTGGGAGAGGGGTTAGTTGATTGCGTTGACCCCAGTACACAACTGGTACTTATTTTATTGACTGCGAAAGGATGAAGGGCAGAGTTGACTTTGACTGAATTTGAACTCAGAATGTAAAGACGGATGGAATGCTAATGGTTCTGCCACCTCACCACCCTCACCAATTCTAGTTTTATGGAATGATATCTGTTGTGAATCAAAGTCCACTCTCTTCAAAAGTCCACTTATCTGTCTTTTGTCCCCAGATTTCTTTTATGGGTCAGAGAATATTTATTGAAGCATTATTTTACAGTTGGATGCCCTTCCTGTCACTAACCCTCACCTTTCTTTCAAGTAAAGGGTCTCTTATCTTGCACATTGTTGACGGGGTACATTTACATCAGGCTTCTTTCAGTTTCCGTCTACCAAATCTACTCACAGGTCTTTGGTTAGTTCAGAGCTATAGTAGAAAACACTTGCCCAAGGTACCACATGGTGAGATTGAGCCCTGACACCATAGTCATGTCTGTGCCTTAAAAAGGTTGTTCTACATGATAGTAGTTGTTGTGGTGGTAATGATAATAATAATAATAACAATAATAGTAATAATTCACACCATAAAAACCATTGAAAAAAACATGAAGAGAAATGTCAAGGTATGTTTAGACAGTTTACCGTTCTTAATGGTGTTAGCATTTTTGTTTCATTCTCATATTTTTTCATTTACTTTTATGATTTCAGAATAACGGAGAAGATTTCGATGGTGGTCTAAATGTTAGAAGCATCAGCTATGAAATTGACAAACAAGGAATGGATGATGAAGACCTGGTCAAAGACGAAAATGATGAAGAAATGCTTCCAGACAATCACCATTGGTCACCAACCACTGCAAAACTGCCGATCATCAAATTAGAAGAAAGTGCAGAAATCAACCACTCCTTGTTAATAAAACATCGAAAAGACCATGAAGTGGATTCACCGTTTATGTGCTACCTCTGTGACAGTTCCTTTGACGAAAGAGCCACATGTTTGGCGCACATAGAACAACAGCACAATACACAATGGCAAGTTGTTGCCGCCAAAATAAACATTGATAATATCGAGTATTTTTGCAACAAAATGGACCACATCGTTTCTCAAAGATGTAAAATGTCTGCCAATGTTGATGCTAACCGAAAGACTGATTATTTAAGCAGAAAAGTTTATTGCTCATTCTGTGCCCAGAGGTTTTGGTTTTTACAAGACTTGCGGTGCCACATGCGATCTCATACTGGTAATTATTTTTAAGACAGACTTTAGTTTTGGCAGTGCCCCAGCATAGCTGCAGCTTTTGAGCTGAAACTAATTGTAGATAGTGACGAAGGAAAAGAAAGAGAATATGCTAGACATTTAGTTTATTGGTGAATTAGCAGAATCGGTAGAGTGTCAGATAAAATGCCTTGTGATATTTAGTTATGGCTCTTTACATTCTGGGTTCAAATCCTGCCAAGATCAGCTTTGTTGATACAATAAGTACCTGTCACATACTGGTGTCATTATAATTGACTAATACCACTCCCCTCAAACTTTTGGCCTTGTAATTATGTTTGACTTTATTATTTTTATTACGATTATTATTATCATGAAAAGTAAGGTGGGAAGCTGGCAGGATCATTAGCTGCCAGGTAAGATGCTAAGCAGCCTTTTATCTGTCTTTATATTCTGAGTTCAAATTCCACCAAGATTGACTTTGCTTTTCCTTCTTTTGGGGGTCGATAAAGCAAGTACCAGTTGTACACTGGGGTTGATGTAATTGAGTTACTCCTCCTCTCTTGAAATTGCTGGCCTTGTGCCATTATAATTGTTTGTTGTTATTTCATTAAGTTTTGCATGCAAAGAAGAGATTGACCCCTTTATATTAATGTGAACCCTATCACTCTTCAGAGGTTGAAGTAAATAATCTGACATTATATATTTTTTTTTGTTTTTCTATGCATTACATCAGTATTTTTGGAAAGTTGTGTGGGTTGGATATTTCTGCAAATATACACATTTACAAGTAACCTTTTCATCTTCCTCTTTATACCATCTACCACTTTATCTTTTCATATTTTGAGGCAGGCAGCAATGGAATCAGTTAGAATTCTTGCATGTTAACAACTTAGGGCTTGGTGATTGAAGAAAATCTTTGCAAAGGCTGTTTTTAAGGAGACAAAATAAAATAGTTTTGCATATGTTAGACTCAGGTGAAAAGTGGGGCAAAATGATGAAGGGGAAAAATAAGCTCGTTAATTTGATTGAGGTGGGTATTGTATGCATTTAGTAAGGTCAGAGGAAGAGAAACTAATGTGATTACAAGCCATAGTTTCAAAGACAGGTGATGGGTACATTGTAGTTTGATGTCAGTAACTTTTTAGCATTTGAACAGGCCACATCCATCCCAAATATTTTACCAGTTTTATTTTCAAACTGGCCAAGTGCAGCCTTTCACACTTACACAACAAAATCATTGTTAAAATAAGGGTGTCGAGCTGGCACAATCATTAGCACGCGGGGCGAAATGCTTAGTAGTATTTCATCTGCTATTATGTTCTCAGTTCAAATTCCACCGAGGTCAACTTCGCCTTTCATCTTTTTGGAGGTCGATTAAATAAGTACCAGTTAAACACTGGGTCGATGTAATTGACTTAATCCCTTTGTCTGTCCTGGTTTGTCCCCTTTATGTTTAGCCCCCGTGGGCAATAAAGAAATAAATATCATTGTAAAAATAAACAATGATATCGTCAAAATCTCAAAGCTATCAGATAATGCATGACTAATGTTGAAGAATGTGAATAAATAAGCTTTACATTTGGCAAAGATAATCTGAATATTAAATGGATTAATGTTGTCAGCAATGATATTTTTCTGTGGAAGGAATAAATTTGTTGTTCTTAATCAATGGAAACCCATCAATTGCAAGTTAAATTCCACTTCTTGGAATCCCTTTATTATTATTTCTAGCAACTTTTTTTCCCTGGAGACCATATATTATCAGAGTTGACTAACCTCAAATAAGATTAAACATTACAAATTTAAGTAAACATTTTTTTCAATCTAAGGTTTGATCACTCAACTGATGTTAGTTCAATATATTGGATCTTTTGAGAGTTTAATTTTTTTGGATAAACTCCTGAGAGAAGTGTACCTGACCTCTGTATGCAGTGACCTCATTATTATTATTATTATTACTAAAGATGTTTAAGTCACAAGACCATTAGCATGGGGGACAAAATGCTTAGTGTGGCATTTCATGTCTTTATGTTCAGAGTTCAAATTCTTCCAAAGTCAATTTTGCCTTTTGTCCTTTTGGGGTCATAAAATAAGTACCAGCTGAGCACTGGGATTGATGTAATTGACTACCCCCACCCCAACTGCATCTACCACAAAAAAAAAAAAAAAAAATTTCAACCTTTTGCCTAATGTAGAAAGGATTATTATTATTAATACACAATTGGTAGAATTGGTAACTTTGAATGGAGGATAATATTAATCTAATTTCGATTTGTTCCTCTGTGTTTAGGGTTCAAATTCTGCCAGGTGTAAGCTTTGTCTTTTATCATTAAAATAAGTTCCAGTAATTTGGTGAATCAATTCAGGAGACAGGATCTGATTTCCGAAAATTGAAATTTGTTTTGGAATGAGGAGAGACTTGGTTACATCAGACTGAAGCCTGGGACTTATTTTACTGAACTGCTAAGTTACAGGGATGTAAACACACCAACGTTGGTTGTCAAGCAAAGATGGCGGATAAACACAGGCACACACACACACACATGTGCATATGACAGACTTCTTTCAGTTTCTGTCTACCAAATCCACTCACATGGCTTTAGTTGGTCCAGAGCTGTTGTAAAAAACATTTGCCTAAGGTGCCACACAGTGGGACTGAACCCGGAACCATGTGGTTGGGAAGCAAGCTTCTTACCACACAGCTACACCTGTACTCGGTATGTGGAGATTTCATTTGAATATAATTGGTCAAGAGAAGCCGCGAAACAAATATTTGAATTTCCATAACCTCCACTATTGTCGTTTTTACCTCTGCATTTGCCTGACTTTAGCATCACCTGTGGTTTATCTTAACGTGATGATAAGTAAGAAATCTTATCACAAGACAAGTTGTTAGCCGACCGCACCCTCCTCCTCCAACATCGGTTTTCTGTTTAGGCATGGGTTGTACAGTTCAACAGGAACTTGGGAGCCAGAAGACTCATCAGACTCCAATACCCGCATGGTTAGACACCCTTCACTAATGCCACCCACTTTACAGAGTGTGAACTGGGTACTTCCTATGTGGCACCAGCATGGGTGGGGTCACGAAGTAACTCACAAGATCAGACCCCTCCAATGTGTGGAGTGTCTTTATTGAGGGAGGTGATGAGAGGTTGAAGTATGACAGAGACAGGGGCCTTGATGATACACACGGTTACCTTTCATTGGAAGAGGAAGAAGAGGGTGGTTGAAGATGTTAAATAGATACCAAACACTGAATGTTTGGTACGTTTTACAGAAAATAATTACAGGTAGAAGAAGTGAAGTAGTTATGACTCACTCAGTTGGTCAAAGATGGCACGACCAATACTCAGGATCTTCATAAATTCTTCCAGATTGGTGAGATCAATACGATTGATGTTCAGTTTAAACATGACTTTGTGGTTAAGAAATTCACTCGGCAATCATGTGCTCTGAAATTTAGTCCCACTGCATGGCATCCTGGACAGGTGCCTGTTATGAAAACCTGAGGTGGACCAATGCCTTGTGTGTGAAATTGGGAGATCGGAACTGCAAAAGCCTAATATGCATGTGTCCTGTCTTTACAGTGGCATTCCTTGGGTAGAACAGTGTCTTTACTGATGTTTTTTTTTTTTTAACTTAGTGGTGCAACAAATAGAGTATGTTCAGCTAAGTGCCAGATTTAAAAGTAAGTCACAGAGTTGATGTGAATAACTACAGCCCTTCAATGTAGTGCTACAGCATGGCCACAGTCCAAGAACTGGAGCAAGTGCAGAATGAATGGGATGTCTACAGGAAAAACATGAACAAGAGATATTCTAGAGTGTTGTAATGGCAGAAAGGAAGAATTTTGAGAAGTGTACAGGATGGGATGTGGAGGTGTGTCTCCTGTTAGGGTTGACTGGTTCAGAGAAGCAGGGAACCATTGTAGTAGTGGCAATTAAAGAGGCAGGGAACCTATTTCAAAGATGTGGCTAGCCAAGGATTCACTACCGTTGACCAAAGCCTTGTGAATGAATTTAATTGACAGAAACAGAAAAAAAAGCTCATTGAATGAAGTTACATACATGTGTGTGCATGTACATATATATATATATATATATATATATATATATATATATATACATATATATATATATATATATGTATGTGTGTGTGTGTGTGTGTGTGTGTGTGTGCATATATGTATGTGTGTGTGTGTATATAGGTGTGTGTTTGTTTATATTGTATTTTCCCCCCTATGAAAGTCCAAAGCTATGAGTGGTAGTGGATACACCCTCCCTTCAGCTGAAGGGATTTTGTCTTGCAAGTTACTGGTGACCCTGTTGGTGCTGGTGCCACATAAAAAAAAACAAAAAACAAACAAACACTCACTACACTCTGTAAAGAGGTTGGTGTTAAGAAGGGCATTCGACCATAGAAACCATGCCAAAGCAGACAAACGGAACCTGGTGCAACCCTGGGCCTTACCAGCTCTTGTCAAAGCATCCGACCCATGCCATGGAAAACAGATGTTAAACGATGATGATGATGAATTGGAAAACAGATGTAAAAATAAATGAATGGATTCTGAAGGGTCCTTGAAAAAATCACTACATCAGCTGTGGCATTTGGTACTCAAATTTTGAACTCATCTTTAAAAACATTTTTATTTTTATTTATTAATTTCTCTGAATTTGGAAAACATTTTTCAAGAATGAAAATGATATAAAAAAGTGCCTTGTATTTTCAAATTGTTCTGTGACCAATCATTAGGAATTGTAGACTCTCCTGTATTCTCTGTGGATTTGGAAACTCTTTCAATTTGGTGTGGTAAGAAGTTTGCTATGCAACTGCATGGTTTCAGGTTCAATCTTACTGCATGGCACATTGGGGAAGCATCTTCCACTATAGTCCTGGGCCAAAGCCTTGTAGATGGAAACTGAAAGAAGCCTGTTGTATGTATGTGTGTATGTTACTGTCTCCTTGTCTTGACTTCATGCTTTAGTTGTAAATGGATGTCACCATCAGGCAAGCAATGTCTAATGTTTCTGATCTTTCATGAAAACATATCTGGTGATGGGGAAATATTACACCTTGCTGGGAAACAGGTGACAGGAAGGGCATCCAGCTGTAGAAAATTCATGTCAACAAATTCTGTCCAACCCATGCAAGCATGGAAAAGTGGACATTAAGATGATGATGATGATGTCGACAGTGATGACTAGCATTATTTATATTTTTATTTTATTTCTGCAGTTAATAATTTTATTGATGAAAACCAGGACCATTCGAAATCAGATCCAGAAATCGACAGAACAAAAGTAAGTCACAGCCAGTTCCTTTTTATTAATTTTATAATCATTTCATCTATTTGTTGTTAGTTTTTGAATTTGAATTTTAATTTAATCAAAAAGGAAATTTTCCCCTGGTATTTTGCATGCTTTGATAAAGAGAGAGAGAGAGAGAGATCCCTAAAGAGGTTTTATACGTATAGAAGGACTGGTCAGAAAGTATTAGGGACTGTTGCTATGGTCACTTGGCACAGATGCACCTTGGACTCTGTTGTGCATGCGCATTTGTTATAATGTTCTTCTCACTCACTTTTATTGTTTGTAGCAGTGCTTGGCAGTAAAGTGTGTAGAGTGTGGTCATCTCAAAAAGAAGATAGGGATTCAGCTGTGCAGGGTCTTACCGGTTGTGTCAAGGAAGATGGAAACTGTTTGAAAAGGGTCATAGCAGGTGATGAATTGTGGGTCTATGGCTATAACCCTTTCCTTTTTCCAAAAATCAGTTCCCACTTGAAAGGAACAAGATTTCAAGATGAGGAAAGAGAATGCTTCAAGGCAACTGCTCACTACCCCCAAAAAGGGTTTCCAGGAATGCTTCCATCAATGGAAACGATGCTGGATGTAAAGTGTGTGGCTTCAGAAGGGGACAACTTTGAAGGAGATCAAATGCCAGGTTGATAAGGGTTGTAGTTTTCTTTTTATGGCACCAGTCCCCTGAAGTATCTGTGTATCATATCTAATGTATATAAACCATTTGAAAGGCATGATGCTGTGGATTTTTGTCTGAGAAAAAAAATCTTTTTATTGACATTCTGTGTTAAAAACACAATATATATGAGAGCAAGACGAAATATCATTACAGCAATGACTCCCGAGAATGACAGACATGTTTCAGCCTTTTTGGGCCATGTCCATGATGTATACCCAGCTTTCAAGCCTACACATGTCCTCAGCATTCATGGCCCATGTTTCACTGCCGTTCACACACATGCATCATACAGTCTACCTTTCACCCTGAGGAGAGGCCCTTAGTTGCCAGCAGAGGTAGGAGCTCCCTGAACTTTGCCCAGGCTATTCTTACTCTAGTTGCTACTCCCACTACAGACTTGGTCGTGGAAACTATTAACTACTTCTAGTTTCTCCCCTTGGCATGTGATCGAATCTATTTTCTGTACGGAAAGCAAAAAAAAATTGCATAAATTTTTTATTGAAGCAGCAAAATTATATACACTCCTCCCAGATTGCCAGTAAAGGATCAGTTCCAGCACAAATCTGGAGACAAGATATACAGGACTGCCCTAGGCTCTGCTCCCCTGTTTTCTGCAGAAAAATGCATTTCTGACAGCATAAGAGGTCAACTAAGACAATTGCACCCCCCAAAAAATAATGCGGGGAAAAAAATTATTTAGTACTGAAATTGAGTCTGGTGTGAAATTATAAATTTACCGTGATTTGAAAAAGATTTGGTTGCTATTTCTAGAATGAGGATAACTAAACTAATAAGCAATAGGAGAAACCACTACGTAGATCCCTTGTATGCTAGAAATAGACGTCAAACTGTCTTACCACAAAATCTGTGTTCTCATAAGCTGTAGATTGAAAGGCTAGAGTACAAAATGTCCAATGTGTTGGTTGATAATTAAATCTGTGTCTTTGTTTTGGCTCTTTTCAGGGTCAACTGCCCATGGAAATAGCATTCGAGGAGAAGCAAGAGGATTGTAAGAGTGACATCCTTCCTGAAATATTGGGTCTCAATGAATCCGACATTGAGAAAATGTTAGAAAATGCTACTTCAGGGGGTAACTTGAGTTATATTGCTTCAGACAAATAACGAGGGCATTTTATTGGACACAACTCCTTGTTGGAGAAAATGAAGAATGTTACAAATTTCAAGAGAAAACAAAACAAAAAAATTAAAAAGACAAACCTGTTTTCTCTCTCAACTTGTTATTTGGCTGGGAGCATGCTTGGCCCCAAAACTTGTTGGATTCCATCAATGTTGGATGAAGATTTCGCTTATTTTTCATTTTCATTTTTTTCCTGGTTTCTATTTTTTTTTAAAAACTTGTTGGAACTTCAGAGTTGATATTGTTTCTAATCTTTATTATCAGTTTTGTTATAAATTAAAAAGAAAAAAAAATATATATATTAAAAAAAAAAAAAAAAAAAAAATATATATATATATATATATATATATATATATATATATATATATATAAACCTTCTCCCTCCTAATAGAAACATGTGTACGTGTTTATATATATATTTATAGTAAAGGTTCCTGGTTTAGTGGTTGGCATATTCAGCTCAGGATCATGTGGTCATCAGTTCGATTTCCAGCAGTGCATTGTGTCCTTAAGCAAGACACTTTATTTCCTGTTGCTCCTGAGTTGTACCAGTAATTCAAACGGGTTGGCCTTGTCACATTCTGCATCAGGCTGAATCTCCCCAAGCAGTCCACAAAGTGCTCAACCGCTTGCTCATTAATTTCATGAGCAGGCTGTTTTGTTGATCAGATCAACTGACAACCTACCAGTTATATATATATGTATGCCTGCATGCTTATGTGGTTAAGAAGTTTGCTTGGCAATCATGTGGTTTTAGGTTCAGCCCCATAGTATGCCACCTTGGAGTAACCAATACCTTTTAAGTGGAATGCGGTTGGTGGAAACTGTCTTGAAGCCTGCCATCTATTTCCATACACTCATGTGTATGTCTGTATTATGTTTGTGTTCATATTTACACTGGTAAAAACCAAACCAGTGTGTTGTTTGTGTCCCTTAACTTAGCAGTTTGATTAGTTGAGTTCCAGACTGAATTAAGTATTGGGGTCAATGTGATTGACTAAAAGAACCCTTCGAGGCAGTGCCCTAACATGGCTGTAGTCCAATGACTGAAACCAGCATAAAAATAAAATAATATACATGATATAATTATATAATGTTAAAAGTAGTTTTGTGTGACTGTGTCTCATTTTATATGTATGCATATATATATATATATATATATATATATATATATATATATATGCATATACATACATACATTCGATGCTTTTAAAAAAACAATATATATATATGTATGTGTGTGTAAGTTATTATATATAATTTGCTGAATTTTCAAATATATGTATTATCCAAATTAATTTGTGTGTATATTTGTGTGTGTCGATGACCATTTGCGTATGTATATGCAAATATCTGCATGTGAATGTTTGTATGTGACAAGGAGTTGCAATTACTTATTTGAAGCAGATGAAAGGAATGGTGGGCATGATTGGTCAGGTGACTTAGAGACATTAAAGACACACCTGAAGCCTCCTATACTCAGGTGTGTCTTTCTTTTTTCTACATCAAGAATCATTTCTCCAGCACTTTGGTGTTATCCATCAGCACTGGAAACGTTTTTTTTTTTTTATGAAGCATCATCATTTTTAATAACATTAATAATTACAAACACATAATCATCCACAATGGATCTATCTAATATGGCAGCCAAATCTCCCTCTTGAATACCACTGCATAATGTAGTTTTTGATTGGTACACACACAAAGACGCGATGGTCACGATTGGATTTACTTTGGTCAGGGTGAGGCCAGGGTTAATCAACAACTACAATTCCACCACTTCTATGATGACATGAACAACATTTACAGCAGCTGAACAACTCCATCATCATCGTAATTACCATTAACAAGAAAACTTAAACCAACTACATCATCATCTTCATCATAATTCAACACTAACAACAACAACAATTACATTACAGCTATATTTTCTATTTTATTTAACTAAAATCTCCTCCCCATCTTGTTTAGCCCTAGGTCATAGATCTGATCCAGCACAATTACCATTGAAGCTATGCCAACTCTTTGACTCTCCTGTATTATTTAATATGACCTTCCCTTATGTGGCAGAATGTGTTTTGAGGCAGCCATGGCTGCTATGTTGTTGTTTAGCCATGGGTCAGCTTTAATTGAGCAGAACTATGATCAAAACTGTTTCAGATAGTGACTGTTCCAATGGTCAAAGCCAAACTGGTGTTGTTGCTTATGTCATGTGATGACCAAACAGTTGGACAAGAGATCGATAAAATAACTATCAAATTGAAATAGGGACTACAGTTGATGGGATCAACCAAAAACCCTTGAAAGTTGTGCCCCAGCATGGCCACTGTTCAATAACTGAAACCAATGCAAAAATTAAATATTGTATAATGGTAAGAAATGATTTTGTCTTTGGATATCCTGGATACACACGTCTTCTGCCCCCTTTTTTTTTTATAGATGTATGGTGTGATTTGCAGGAGATTTGCTTATTATTTCTAGCAGGCTAAACAGCCATGTATGGGACCCCTCTTTGGCTCATTTTGGTGTTTACATGTGCAGAGAGCAGTGGAATTGGTCAAGAGTCTTGTCCTTCTGTCCCTGGCTAGGAAAGACACTCAACACATATTGGCTCACTTTGTTTTCAGTATGGAACTGCTAATTACTATAAGAACGCTTTATATAATTAGCAAATATTTTGTTAATGAACCTAGTACTGCATGCTAAGTTCAACCAGTTTTCCATATAGAAATCTTCTTAGCATCAAAACATTAATTGCCAAAATGATTTTTGTATCCAAATGGTTGAGCTGGTTTGGCACTGCCAAAACTTACCTCAGCCAGAATATTGACTCCTGCATGTCAGGTGTTAGGTAATATCTTTGTGTGTCTGGAATTTTGTTAACATTACTTTTGTCTATCCATTTCTTTTTCTGTCCCCTATTCCTGGTAGAGTCCTGTCAGAAGTAGGACCAGTTGAGATTACGATTATTATCCAACCATCTCATTCTTGGTCTACCTCTAGGCCTCCTGCTAGTTGGCTTGGCTTAGCTTGAAGAATGCATCTTACAATTCTTTCCTGAGACATTCTATCACATGTCTGTAGTGCCTGAACTGTAACCTTCCAAAGCAGAGAAGTGGCAGCTTGACCTGGAGAGTCTCTTTCATCTCCAAGTAATGTTACTTTTGTCTATAAAATTAATCAGAAATCTTTCTAGAGAACTTTTGATCTCAGCAAGCACGTCTTCGTTCAGACTAACCAACCTTGTCTAAAGAACTCTCCACAATGATGCTATTCTAGCCAAGAATTCTTCCCACTATGTTTCTGATGCTGACTAGAAACTCCTTGTAATATTGTCAAATGAATACCACTTCCTGGAGGGCAGGATGTTTTGTCAAAGAGAGTCTGAAATTAGGAACAAATTCTTCCTATTGAATATTGGTAGGAACAGTTTTCAACAAATGACTTTTTAGAAACCTTCCTGGCTTGGAACTTTTTGCTGTTGTGTAGCCCCCAAGTCAAAGATGTTCCGGTTGTGACCATCCATTTTTATTTCAATGTAGTGCACCAATATCACAATATTCCAATGTGCCATTTAAAAAAAAAAGAAATGGCAGCATGTGATTTGAGGGAAATTTGGCCGTTGTTTCTAGCCAGAGTCTTTGCCATTAGCTTGCATTGTCAATGCAATTCTTCTTATGTTCTGTTATAAGATAATCCTGGACTTCTCTGCCAAAATGCTTTTTACCATTTCTTGCACATACAAAGGTGAATTTTATACTTAAACCAAAATTGTACCAAGTTTAAGGATGAAATATATATATATATATATATATATATACACACACACACACACACACACACACACACACACACACACACACACACACACACACACACACATATATATATATATATATATATATATGCATATACACACAGCATACATGCTTGTATATAAGGAAAGGATCTTTCTAAGAAACTGTCACCCTGCCCATATCACATTTTCTGATGGTATTGTGAGTGGTTGCTATACTTTTGAAAATAATAAAAGATTTATTCATGTTGATCCAAAAACAAATAAAACAAAACATTCTTTTCAAACCTGTTTCATTAAAAAACAATGACAGTCACCCATCAAGTAAAGTTTTCTATTCAAATACATGCAGTATATTAATATGTATATAATATAATATATATATGTACATAATATGCTATCCTATATATATCTCTTTCTTTCTGGGGTTATGAATACCGAGTGTGTATTTTTTTTTTTTTTATAAGACATCTGATTGCAAGTTACCAAACCATTCACCCATTCATATAAATAATATATTGTAATGTTTGGTTTGAATAACGTGTAAGCATTCCAAATATATATCATTCCATATATCTATTGTTGTTGTTTTAATTTTTATTGTTACTCTTCAACCATCTCCCCCCCCCCAAATCTCTTGTAAATTGTTGTTTGTTTTATTTTATAGAAATAAATTTTTAAATGTTTGTTTATTCCAATCATTTTTTTTTTCATTCACATTTGCTCTTGAGACAGGAATTTGCTGATCCCAAGGAAAAACACACAACAAAAAAATTAAAGACGAATATTTTGTATATGGATATACATATAGGCGTAGGAGTGGCTGTGTGGTAAGTAGCTTGCTTACCAACCACATGGTTCTGGATTCAGTCCCACTGCGTGGCACCTTGAGCAAATGTCTTCTACTATAGGCTCGGATTGACCAAAGCCTTGTGAGTGAATTTGGTAGGCGGAAACTGAAAGAAGCCTGTCATATATGTGTGTGTGTGTGTGTGTCTGTGTTTGTCTCCCCACCATTGCTTGACAGCCGATATAGGTGTGTTTACAGTCCTGTAACTTAGTGGTTCAGCAAAAGTGACTGATAGAATAAGTACTAGACTTACAAAGAATAAGTCATGGGGTTGATTTGTTCAACTAAAGGCAGTGCTCCAGCATGGCCACAGTCAAATGACTGAAACAAATAAAGGAATATATATATATATATATATATATATATCATCATCATCATCATCATCATCGTTTAACGTCCGCTTTCCATGCTAGCATGGGTTGGACGATTTGACTGACGACTGGTGAAACCGGATGGCAACACCAGGCTCCAGTCTGATTTGGCAGAGTTTCTACAGCTGGATGCCCTTCCTAACGCCAACCACTCAGAGAGTGTAGTGGGTGCTTTTACGTGTCACCCGCACGAAAACGGCCACGCTCGAAATGGTGTCTTTTATGTGCCACCCGCACAAGCCAGTCCAGGGGCACTGGCAACGATCTCGCTCGAAAATCCTACAGGAGCCAGTCAGGCGGTACTGGCAACAGCCACGCTCAAAATGGTGCATCTCATGTGCCACCCGCACAAGAACCAGTCCAGGGGCACTGGCAACGATCTTACTTGGCTTGCCGGGTCTTCTCACGCACAGCACATTTCCAAAGGTCTCGGTCAGTAGTCATCGCCTCGGTGAGGCCCAATGTACGAAGGTCTTGCCTCACCACCTCAGCCCAGGTCTTCCTGGGCCTACCTCTTCCACGGGTTCCCTCAACTGTTAGGGTGTGGCACTTTTTCACGCAGCTATCCTCCTCCATTCTCACCACATGTCCATACCAGCGCAATCGTCTCTCTTGCACGCCACAACTGATGCTTCTAATATTCAGCTTTTCTCTCAAGATACTTACACTCTGACGGGTATTCACATTGACATTACACATCCAACGGAGCATACTGGCTTCATTCCTTGCGAGCTTACGTATGTCCTCAGCAGTTACAGCCCATGTTTCACTGCCATGTAGCATGGTTGTTCGTATGCATGCGTCATACAGTCTGCCTTTTACTCTGAGTGAGAGTCCCTTTGTCGCCAGCAGGGGTAAGAGCTCTCTAAACTTTGCCCAGGCTATTCTTATTCTAGCAGCTACACTTTCAGCGCACCCACCCCCACTACTAACTTGGTCGCCCAGATAGCGGAAGCTATCGACTACCTCTAGTTTTTCACCCTGGAATGAGATAGAAGTTGTTTCCTGTTTGTTTACAGTCTTTATTGCACCTGAACATCTGCCACAAACAAAAACTAACTTGCTAGTTAACCTGCCTTTGATGTTGCTGCACCTCTTATGTGTCCATAGCTTGCACCGGGTACATCTTATCGAGTTACTACCTACTCCTTTTCTACATACTGAGCAGGGCCATCTACCTGAAGGGGTTTGTGTTTTATCTACCTTCCTACTTATTAGGATTTTGGTTTTAGCTAGGTTGACTCTAAGGCCCTTCAATTCTAGACCTTGCTTCCACACCTGAAACTTCTCCTCTAGTTCTGATAGTGACTCCGCAATTAGGGCAAGGTCATCAGCATAGAGGAGCTCCCAGGGGCAACCTGTCTTGAACTCCTCTGTGATTGCCTGGAGGACTATGATAAATAAGAGGGGGCTGAGGACGGAACCTTGGTGGACCCCTACCTCTACCCGGAATTCATTGCTGTACTCATTTCCAACCCTCACCTTACTGGCAGCATCTCTGTACATGGCTCGCACAGCTCTCACTAACCATTCTTCTATCCCAAGTTTCCTCATTGACCACCAGATATGGGATCGGGGGACCCTGTCAAAGGCTTTCTCCATGTCAACGAAAGCCAGGTACAGAGGTTTATCCTTAGCTAGGTATTTCTCCTGCAACTGTCTCACTAGAAATAAGGCATCAGTAGTGCTTTTACCTGGCACGAACCCAAACTGCATCTCATCTAAATTGATTCGCTCCCTAATTAGTTGGGCTATGACCCTCTCTGTAACTTTCATAACCTGATCTAACAGCTTGATGCCTCTGTAATTATTTGTATCTAAAGCGTCACCTTTACCTTTGTAGCAGTTGACTATGATGCTGCTACACCAGTCATTGGGTATGACTCCTTCGTGTATCACCTGGTTCGTAATACGGGTGACTAGGCTATAGCCAACACTGCCAGATATTTTGAGCATCTCTGCAGTGATTCCTGATGGGCCGGGGGCTTTCCCGGTCTTCATACTCTTAATTGCTTTATCTACCCTGGTACTATCAACTCGGATAGCTGGTCCCTCTATTGGGTCGACATACGGCAGGCTCTCTTTCTCCCATTCATTCTCTTTATTAAGCAATCTATCGTAGTGGCATCTCCAGACCTCTTTCTTTGCATCCTCATTTAATGCAAGCGTACCATCATCCATGCGAACACATTTCTCTCCTACAACATCACTATTCTCTCTCCTACACTGTCTTGCAACACGAAATACCTCGAGTCTTTGGTCCTCACGGCGCAGAACATTGGCAAATCTTTCCTTATCTGCTTCCCCTCTGGCTAAATAAACCTGTCGCCTAGCCTCCCTTCTGGCACATTGGTACAATTCCCTGCTACCACCGTTCTTCCAGTCCTTCCAAGCCTGTTTCTTTTGTCTAATAGCCCTGTCTACCTCCTTGTTCCACCACCACGTTACTCTGGGTCGGGAGGGGACCTTACACCACCCACAAATCTGGTCGGTGGCTTTCAACAGGTTGTCCCGCAGAAATCTCCAATTGTCTTCCACGTTGTATGATGCTATATCCCCTTCTATTTCGATATCCCCTTATATATATATATATATATATACATATATATATATATATATAAGTGCAGGGTGTGTGATAAGAAGGGTTACTTCCCAAACACAAGGCACCTTGGTCTTCTGCTACAGCCTTGGACCTTTTGAATGGATTTGGTAGACAAAAACTGAAAGACCTGACATTACACATCCAGCGGATCATGCTAGCTTCATTTCTTTTGTTCGAGCCTACGCATGTCCTCCGCAGTGACGTCCCATATTTCACTTCCGTGAAGCATGACAGTTCGCACACATGCATCGTACAATCTACCTTTCATTCTGAGCGAGAGGCCCTTTGTCACCAGTAGGGGTAGAAGCTTTCTGAACTTTGCCCAGGCTATTCTTATTCTAGTGGTAGGTAACACTCTCTGAGCATCCATCCCCCACCCCACTACTAATTTGGTCACCTAGGTAGCAGAAGCTATCAACTACTACTAGTTTCTTCCCCTGGAGTGTGATGGAATCTGTTTTCTGAGCATCTGTGGTGATTATTGCCCCTGTGCATCTGCCGCACAAGAAAGCTATCTTCCTGGTTAATCTTCCTTTGATGTTGCTGCACCTCTTATGTGTCCATAGCTTACACTGGGTACATCTTATGCAGTTTCTACCTACACCTTTTCTACAGGTTGAGCAGGGCCACCTACCTGAGGGTGTGTGATGAGTTCACCTTTCTACTTACAAGAACCTTGATCTTTGCTACATTGACTCTAGGGCCTTTCGATTCTAAACCTTGCTTCCACACCTGAAATTTCTTCTCTAGTTCTGGTAGTGATTTTGCTATGAGGGCCAGGTCATCAGCATAGAGGAGCTCCCAGGGGCAACCCATCTTGAATTCCTCTGTTATTGCCTGGAGGACTATGATGAATAAAAGGGGACTGAGGGCTGATACTTGGTGGACCCCTATTTCTACCTGGAATTCTTCACTATACTCATTGCTAATCCTAACCCTCTGTATAGGGCCTGTACAACCCTTATTAACCATTCGTCAATCTCCAGTTTCCACATCGCCCACCACATAAGGGATTGGGGAACCCTGTCAAAGGCTTTCTCCAAGTCCACAAAAGCTAAATATAGGGGTTTATCTTTGGCTAGGTATTTCTCCTGCAGTTGCTGCACCAGGAATATAGCAGCAGTGGTGCTTCTACCTGGCACAAAACCGAACTGCATCTCATCTAAGCAGACTCTCTCCTTAATGAGGTGGGCTATGGCCCTCTCCGTGACCTTCATCACCTGATCCAGCAGTTTGATACCCCTTTAGTTATTTCTATCTAGAGCATCACCTTTACCCTTGTAGCAGTTGACTATGGTGCTGCTATGCCAGTCATTGGGTATGACTCAATCATGAACTCCCTGGTTTACAATGCAGGTGACTAGGCCATAGCCCACACCACCAGATGTTTTAAGTGATTTCTGATGGGTCCAGGGCTTTTCCTGGCTTCATACCCTTAATTGCTTTATCTACCAGGGAGCTGTCTATTCGGATAGCTGGTCCCTCTACTGGGTCAACATTTGGCAGGCTCTCCTCCTCCCATTCATTCTCCACATTCAGCAGTCTTTCATAATGGCTTCTCCAAGCTTCTTTGTTTTTCGAATGATTAAAAGCAAATGCATTATCATCCACGCGGACACATTTCTCTCCTGTGACATCACAATTTTCTCTCACACACTGTCTTGCAATCCAAAATACTTCAGTTCTTTGGTCCTCACGTCGCTGGACATTGGCAAACTTCTTTTTTGCTTCGCCCTTGGCTATGTATACCTGCCACCCAGCTTCCCTTTTGGATACCTGGTACAGTTCCTGCTACCTCCAGGCTTTCCAGGCCTGTTTCTTTGCTCTAATGGCTTTGTCTACCATACTATTCCACCACCACGTAACTCTAGGTCCGGAAGGGACTTTGCACCATCCGCAGACTTGGTCTGTGGCACTCAGCAAGCTGTCCCGTAGGAATTTCCAGCTACCTTCTATGTCCGACGTCTGTAGTTCTTCCTCTCTCTCATCAAATGTCTTGATGAGGATGTCCGTAAATCTCTGACCATGTGAAGGGTTCTTTAGCTTCCAAATCATTCTTTTCTGGATTGATCTACTTCTTGGTATCCTTCTAGCCTCAAGCCTTACGTCACTAATGACTAGCCTATGCTGGGGGGTATATTCTTCACCTGGGAGGGTCTTTGTATTTAAGAGTAACTCTGCGTCCCGCTGTCTGGTAAGGATGAAATCAATCTGGCTAGCAGACTCACCTGATTGATAGGTTATCAGGTGGCTGTCTGGCTTCCTGAAGTTAGTGTTGCAGATTAAAAGGTTACATGCATCACAGAACTCCAGTAGCCTAGTTCCCTCATCATTTCAGGAACCATTACCATGGCCCCCGTGTACACCTGTGAAGATATCGGATTGCTGCTCAACATGCCCATTAAAATCTCCAGCCACAAAGATGAGGTCATTGCCACTCATCTTTTAGGTAGCCTGTAGAAGGGTATCATAAAAATGGTCTTTCTGGTCATTTGGTATATGTATACGATTTGATTTGATTTAGTTTCAGCTCATGAGCTTTGGCCATGCTGGGGCACCGCCATTTGGTGTTGCTACATAATTTTACTTCACGAATGCGTTTTGGAATTGACATTTGGTGCATAAGGGAGTTTGATGCTGCTGCCCTCATCTGCACCTCCTGCTGTGAAGTTGGTTCATCTGAGATACTTGACAGCAAGCAATCCAGTTTTATTTTTAAGACACCTACATCCACCCCATGCAGGTCCTTTGGGAGGATATTGAAGTGCTGTGGACCTCTGAAGCCCAGGCTCTTGCAGTATCATCCTATATCTTGATGGCAAATTTGGAGTCCTTGGCACTATACAGTGGCACCCAGTTCTAGTATTTGTGTAACTCTCGATGATAAAGTTTGGGACAAGTCCCTCCAGGATGTTCCAGATTTATATCATGGCATATCTTTCTCTCCTACACTCTAAGGAATAGAGTCTTAATCTCTTGAGTCTTGCCCAGTAGCTTATATGCTGCATAGAGGTTATCTTCTTCATGTAGCTTTGTTGGATTACTTCAAGTTCTGCAATTAATTTGACACTGGTTGGTGACTATAGCTGAGAGCAATAGTAAAAGTGGCTTAAGGACAAGTGTCCTCCAGAGGACCATCATGGTTTCCTGGTCTCTTGTTCTAAAAGTTCTAAGAATCCATCTAGTCAGCCGTGTATATATATATATATATATATATATAGATGAGAAATTATGATAAATGCAAGTTTGTATCAATTGTTTTCACATTTGTGCTGTATATCAAAAATAAAAAGGAAAAACGACAAAATGTCCTTCCCAAGCCATCGACCCACAAAGCTGGTTTTCCTGTATCCTGTGGCATATATGTTCCCTCCACTTGGATGGGATGCTGGTCTATCACTGGATAAACTCACTTTTACCAGCTGTTTTGGATCAATGTGAAATTAAATGTTTTGCTCCAACACACAGCCTAGCCCAGGAATTGTGTCCACAATCTTACAATCATGATTGTAACATCCTAACTATTAAGCTATGTGCCTCCATACTGAATATCATAACCAGTAATACCACTGAGTCCAGTTGTAACCACACCACTTTATTGAAAGCAACTTGGATTAGGATACTGTACGAAGAGCCCTAAACTTACCAGAACCTGTCACACATCTAACTGTAGAGACAAGAAATACCAGAAATATACACTCAGACAATTTATGTGTAAAGACAAATACAAACAACGATTATTTTTTTACAAATTCTTTAATCATCATCATCGTTTAACGTCCGCTTTCCATGCTAGCATGGGTTGGACGAGTGCATAAATAAAAATACTATTTATATAGACTTGTCAGTGCCAGATCTTTTTAGAAGTTATTCTTTTAAAAGGTGGGAAATTCTGATCTTTTTCTGTGGGAGAAGAAGAATTCTTTTAATACAGAAATTTCTACATATTCATTGCTTTCTTGACCATTAACTTTTATGTGTGTGTGTGTGTGTGTACACACACACAATCTCAAACTGAAATTGAGGAGAATTTAACTTAAACTAAAAAAATCTTTAAAGATGTAATATATATATATATATATATATACACACACACATACATGCATACAGAGAAAGACACACATGTACATATTCATATATAGTTATGTATATACATGCATATAAAATGTGTGTATATCTATTTATATTGATATATAATAATGAAGTCAACTTTCCAATTGAATGACAGACATTTCCATAAGAATAGCTGTTGTTTGCTAATGGATTACATAATACCAAAAAATAACCACTCCACATCATCAGGTGTGAAATCAATCTATTAATAAGCAATAATTAGGTTGTTGATTAGTTGATGGATAATGAGTGCAATTGGGTTAATTGTGCAGAGCATAAGGATCTCTAATATTTGGATGTGCGTGGATACATGCCTATATATATATACATATGTATACATATATATATATATATATCTATGCGTGTATGTGTGTATATATTCATGGTGGTAGCTGAGTGTACATCTGTTTCTGTTATATGTGTATATTTATATAGATATGTCTATATATGTATAAATATCATTGCATCTTGATACAGTCACTTGCACTATGGTTCTGATGTTTGCCTGAAGCCAAGATATCTAACAAGTAATACTATGTTAGGCCACCACAAAAACAAACTTTCCTATTCCAGGCCAAACATTTTGGCCAGATTCCCTCTTGGTCATCTTTCTGACCAATTCTTTGTGGTCAGATGAGAAATTCTTTGTGGCTGATGAGAAATGGTTCAACCAGGATTTGAACTTATGTCACAACTTCAGCCAATGACTTAACAGCACCTACTGGCATATGGTTGCTTACAGTTCTTTATTCTTTCCAGTGACCTGATGCATATCTACTGCTGTCTCAGAGGTCACGGGTTTGCGACCATCAAAGAAGGATTCATCAAAAAGTAAATAAAAATGTGACCGACACTATTCTAGAAAGATGTAATGTAATACACACATATACACACACATATATCATCATCATCATCGTTTAACGTCCGCTTTCCATGCTAGCATATATATATATATATATATATAATTAACGTAATATGGTAAAAATTCGATATTAATTAATATCAATTTAATACCAGGAAACTAGCACATTAAAAGAATCAGAAGGTTCTTCAAAAAATTTTTCGAGATCCAAAAAAGATTATAGTACTTGTGTATATAAGATTGACCAGTGACCGGTCTGTCAAAATGCTAGAGGAAGCTCACTATATATATATATATATATATATGTGTGTAGTACATGTGTTTTCCAATTTGCATATAAAACTGACATTTAGTGAACAAATTAAAAAAAAAATTATCTAAGCTTGGTTATTAAGTCATTCATGATGAATTCTTGAATGATTTTTGCAAAGAAATTTAATCAGAACAACATATTGTCCTGTCTCCAAGTGGCATCACGGGTCGGAAGTTATCTACCAGATGATTATTATCATTGTTCTTGAGAGATCTTAGAATAGAAAGCTGAAAGAAAAACGAAGAAAATGCTATATCAGTCAGTTAATTCATGTCTGTTAAAAATTATTTTAATAACATTATGGCAAATTTAGAAATAGATTTATGTTCTTTTATAACAATTCTAACATCTTCAATGAAATACGAGAATCAGTCCCTGTACTAGATTGGTACTTTACTTGGATCAACCCTGGAATGATGAAATCAAACCTAATCCCGGCAGGATTTGAACTCAGAACATAAAGGTACATGACTAAACACTGCAATTATTTGCTCTGATACTCTAATCTGCTGCCTCTCAAACATTTTTAAGTATAGCTCCCTTAATGCACCTACACATAATAATACGAGGCCAGAATAAAAGGAATTTAGTTGTAGGTAGAAGTTTGACATGTGAGATTACTTATCACAGTTTCAATCTACTGTGAGGGAATGTTTGACCGTAGTCACCTCGTGACCTTAGTTATAAACTAAACACATCTTTTAGCCCAGCTCAAGTACATATTCTTTGCAGTCCATATGAAGTCCAGTTGAAACGTAGCTCAATATTACACACACACACACACACACACACACACACATTTCTCTACTCTTGTGTTAAAAAACATGTCTGTTTAGAATGTGTGTACATTACAAGAATATCAGATGACAATCTTAATCAGAATGAGTGGTGCTGAAGCATATCACTTTGAGAAGCTCCTGCCAACTCTCATTTAACCCTTTAGTGTTTAAACCAGCCACGTCTGGCCCAAATATTCTGTGGATATGGAAGGGTTAAATTTCGTTAACGACAAAATTCTGGTTTGTCAATTAGTGTAATTGGAGTTGGTGGAGGTTTACTTTTAGAACTATTAATAAGGAATTAGTGAAAAATAAAGAAAGAGTAATGAGAAATAAACGTGTAAAGAATGAGACATTGTTGCAGCAGTCAATGGAATATCTTTGAGAAACCAAAGATTAAATGGTAATGGTTTACACAGCAGCAGCAGGGAATTTATACACACACCAAATACAAAGAACACTTGTTGAACTGACATATACATGAACAATAATGTTAACAGATGCACAAATATGTGTCTACACACACACGCAGAGCGATTCAAACAGAACACTCTTGTTATACAAAAGCATACAATTATTATAACACACACCAATCATGTTCTATAAAATAATTCTGGATGAAGACTTGACAGGAAAAAGAAAGAAATGTTTCCCAGCCCCATGGTTCCAAGTTCAGTCCTCCTGCAAGCCTCTCATGTGTGTGTGTGTGCATGCATGCATGTATATATTTATCCACCACTATCACTTGAGAACTAGTGTTTGTTTACAGCCCCATAACTTAGCAGCATGGTAAAAGAAACTGACAAAATAACTACCAGGCTTAAGAAATAAGTCTCGAGGTTGATTTGTTCGACCAAACCTTTGAAGGTGGTGCCCCAGCATGATTTTTAAAATGTTGATAAATCTTTCAAGAATTTGAAGAAGTCTTCCATCTTTCCATTAATGTGTTTAATTAATGTTCCACTTAATATATTTCTTTACTGTTTACCTTAATTGCTTTATAACTGTTTAATTATTATTAATTGTGGGTCGTTAACAAAGCTTAACAATACTTCAGCCTGTGACAGTTCTCTTCATACCAAATCTACAACAGAACTGACGAATGGGACAAACTATTAGAATATTTAATGCCATTGTGGTCTTCATTGTATATTTGGTCAGCACAATTCTTCATAGCATTAACAGATACAACTGCCATACTTAGGGACTCAATCATTTGGATATTTTAGCTGAGAAACAGGGATTCCATTCAAAAGAAAATTTGTCTCATTGGATGCAATTGAAGCAGAACAAAGCACTGGGCCTTAAAAAAAAAGTTCCTTGGGGATCCAAAGACATTCTTCTTGGAGCAGCTGCAACCTCACACCCCTGAACTCAATCCTTCTACTCCAAAATGGAACATCCTCTGGAACTTTCTCTAGATCTCTACCACTGTCTTCTCTCTTTAAACAAAACATTCATGGCACCAAATTTCCCCGGTTACTCTATTTTCTCTTCCACAAAATTCTATAAAAACAGGGATTCAGTATTCGACCTTCCAATCACATTAAGGAATAATTAGAATAAATAATTTTTTCTTTACCTGTTCTTTAGAACAGCCAATTGTTTCCTGACAGACAATCCAAGTGACACTTTCATGACATGGAGGGGTGGTCAAGGAACCAGGGTAAGTATAAAACTTGTTGACGTCACCTGAAGAATAAACATGAATTTTTATTATTTTGGTCAGCAATAAAGTATTTAGAAAAAATAATTTCAATAAAAGTCACAGAAAGAAACAGAAACTGGAATCCAAATATTAGCTGGTGGGGGTGGGCATCTGTTGTAGCCCTGGGTTGACCAAAGCCTTGTGAGTGAATACGGTAAATAGAAACTGAAAGGGGCCTGGAGTGTGTGTGTGTGACTGAAAAGCTGTTCATATCTAGTTATCAACTGGTAAAGTAAACCAGGTTTCCTTTGGAATATTCACTGATTGGAACGAGCAACTCAGAGTTACTGGAAATTGAAACCTTTCAGTTATGATGCATTAAAGAAGGTTCTTCATGGGTATTGAGTCTTGTAATTTATCACTTTTGGGTAATCAACGGATGTGTGTGTGTAGCATTTATGTATGGGTGTCTACATTTGCACTTTACGAAAGTGAGCTTTGAGTGACATTGTTGTCACTTTTCTTTGTGCCTTCAAAAGACACATGAAATAAGAGATCCCTTCCTAGAAAAATAGGTAATGGTTAGTGACAGGAAGAGCATTCATTTGTAAGACCATGCTTCAATAATGTATTCATCTAATCCTTGCTAATATGGGAAAGTAGAATAATGGACAAACAAGCATCTCCGTGCACACACACACACACTGGTATGATGGGTTCTTCTACTGGGAAGAATGTACAAGTACTATGTTGTTCTATATTTAAGAGATGAGGAATTATGTACATTATTTACATTTGATGGATATTTGTCCTCACCTTGTTTGTTGTTAACACGTTTTGGCTGATATACCCTCCAGCCTTCATCAGGTGTCTTGGGGAAATTTTGAACCTGGGTTCTCATTCCTAAGGTATTTTTCGATATTATTATTATTATTATTATTATTATTATTATTCAGGTCACTGCCATATGCCTGTGGGCATATGGCGTAGTAGTTAAGAGTGCGGGCTACTAACCCCAAGATTCCGAGTTCAATTCCAGGCAGTGACCTGAATAATAATAACATTGAAAAATACCTTAGGAATGAGAACCCAGGTTCGAAATTTCCCCAAGACACTTGATGAAGGCTGGAGGGTATATCAGCCGAAACGTTGTGTTAACAACAAACAAGATGAGGACAAATATCCGTCAAATGTAAATAATGTAAATAAAGAACTATATTATTTCTTTGCAGAATTTCAGTGAGAAACTTCCAGTAACAACATCCTTTACTTGTTCCACTCACCTGGATTTCCTCTCACCAAAATTTGATAACAATTAAAATAAAGTAAGACATCCTTACTGAACAATCAGGAGAAAGTGTTTGCTTTTAGTAGAGGAAGTAAGTTTGTACAGTGTGTACTCTACTCTCTTCTTGTAATTGCATAACCTGAACTAGGGCACAATGTGCCACATGACATCCCCAACATGATGTATGTTCATGAAGCACAAAACTCCAACAAACTGGTACTGATCTCTTTCCCGATAACCACTGTCCTATGTGAAGTTCTCTTTAACTGAAGCTAGTTTAAAAGGTACAGGTGTGGCTGTGTGGTAAGAACTTTGCTTCCCAAACACATGGCTCCAGGTTCAGTCCCACTGTATGGTACCTTGGGCAAGTGTCTTCTACTATAGCCTCAGGCTGACCAAAGCCTTGGGAGTGGATTTGCTAGAAAGGAACTAAAAGAATACACATAACTGCAATATGATGTAGCAAGCTATCTGTTGTCATGGCGGAGATATTTTAGTAACAGGTTTACACGTGCTTAGCTAGCAGAGGACTATATAAGTGATTGGGCGTGGGATCTACATTTATAGAAAGTGGCTCATCTACAACTGGAATCTGCACTTCCCCAACACGTTTTCTCATTCCTCAACTTTCATCTCCCAACATAAAGACCATCTATCTGATTTCATAGTTTTGCAAGCTACTTGGGGACTTCATGAGTGTTAGTGGCATGAAAGAAAGAACTCAATACATGCTATAAAACTCTGTCGCATTGATTCTGTCAGATTCTGTTATGCTTAACCCTTTAGCATTAAAACAGGCCATGTCCTGCCCAAAATATTCTACTTGTTGTATGTTTAAAGTGGGTTGATCCAGCCTACCACACCCACCCTACAATCTCATTATAAAAATAAACAATCACATCATTGAAACCTCAATACTAGGATATAATGCATGATTAATTCAAAGTAATCTGATTAAATAAGCTTTACATTTGACAGAGTGGAGGCGCAATGGCCCAGTGATTAGGGCAGTGGACTCGTGGTCATAGGATCGCGGTTTCGATTCCCAGACCGGGCGTTGTGAGTGTTTATTGAGCGAAAACACCTAAAGCTCCATGAGGCTCCGGCAGGGGATGGTGATGAACCCTGCTGTACTCTTTCACCACAACTTTCTCTCGTTCTTACTTCCTGTTTCTGTTGTGCCTGTAATTCAAAAGGTCAGCCTTGTCACACTGTGTCACGCTGAATATCCCCGAGAACTACATTAAGGGTACACGTGTCTGTGGAGTGCTCAGCCACTTGCACATTAATTTCACGAGCAGGCTGTTCCGTTGAACGGATCAACTGGAACCCTCGACGTCGTAAGCGACGGAGTGCCACCAACAACATTTGACAGAGTAATTTGAATGCTAAAGGGTGCATGTATTTGTGGAATACTCAGTCAATTACAGATTAATTAGTGAACAAGTAAATAAGTTGATTATACAATTGAATGACAGCTGTCCACCTGATACAGCTACCAACCAGCATCGAATTAAGGGTCACATTGCACACAGACATAATGGGTTTACTGTAAGGGTTGCAGCATAGCAATGTGGGCTTATTTCACTTCCCTTACTATCCAACTGTTCTTGTATGCTTCAAGGTCTGCATTTCTCAACTGCAGCTCCCGGGGGACACCTCTGTTATTCATACTAGAAGGTTCCACATGCTTTTCACAACAGGGATGGCCACAAAGAAATGCAATAAATAGAGGAACTTACCAGGAACTAGACCAGGTAAATCAAAGTCTGAAGTCATTACAAAGTTTGAACCAGCAGATGTCACCTTCTTCATGGCATCACATACTTGTTGCAGGGCAGCATTTGGTTCTCCAACCTTTTGTGGAATAATGAAGAATTGAAGAGAGGAAAACCAAAAATTACAACAGGAATAACAAACGTAATTTATTGTTTAATAATCTTATAAAAGGGTGATAGGAATTTTCACCATAAACGTTTCTGCCATTGGAAAATTTGCTGTAGCAAATTTCACTGTAGGAAAGTTCACTGTGCAGGAAAATATATAATTAAATGACAATATACATTATTTACATTTGACGGATATTTGTCATCTTGTTTGACAAATATCCGTCAAATGTAAATAATGTACATAATTCTTCATCTCTTAAATGTACATAATTCCTCATCTCTTAAATATACAACTGTATTAAATGATAATGTTTTCTTCTCCTGACCACATCAGTATTCCTAATTAGATTTCAATTAAGATAATTGCAATTACCTCAATTGTATGTTGATTTTAGATTTTAAATACTGTAAAAACAGACATTTTTGTCAGTTGCGTGGATAATCTCAATTAATCAAAGATTTCAGTTCCCAGTATCAGATATGTGAGACTTTACTGTATAAGTCTTTAACAGAACTATTCCTTCAGGTTCTTCCATCTTAACCATATTCTTGCTGATATTCTTCATCACTATGTTCTGTTTACCTTGCAGTGAAATTTCTTCAGGCACAAATGTTTACAGCAAATTCTCTGGACGTGTTATAAAAGGTGACCAATGAGGGAACATTGGATGGGCAGGTTACAAAAAGGGTGCATTGGGGTAGGGATGTTAGTATTTCGGGGGTTGGGGCTACACAGAAATGGAATGAAATGGATCAAAACAAAACAACAGAATCAAAGCTGTCCCTTTCAACAAAAGAGTGTGTGACCAGGCAGCTTGGAATTGCTTTAGGGGCCTGTTTGGTTGTGAGCAGACAGACACCCTGTTGGACAACTCACCCTTGACTCAGGACATCCAGGTGGTGACATCTGGACGGATAGAGAGGGAGAGAGAGAGAGAGAGAGAGAGAAAGAGAGCTGCATCAACACTAGGTTGGTACTTCTTTACAGCTGAGTAGACTGGAGCAAAATGAAATGAAGTGCCTTGCTTAAGGACACAACATGCTTACCCTGTCAAGTAACTGGATCCATGACATTATGGTCATGAAGCTAATACCCCTACCCACTAGGTTACGTCCTTTCCAAACCATATACACATAATATACCAAGGCGGGGATTATCACTTGGGGGTCAATCAAAGAAATCGCTGTATCCAGGATTAGTTTGATTTTCAAGTATAAGTGCCCTCCTGCAGCTGAATTCCTTCACTGACACAAACCTTTATTGACCCTAAAAAGGACAAAAGACAAAACATATCAAACAGGAAGGGACTGTTGGTCCCTCTCTTCAATAATTCCACACATTACCCTGTCCTCAAGTGGTTTCTCATAAATGTATAATGTCAGAAATGGTGCTGGAGAGGTTTCAGTTCATTGAATCAGTCTCATCAAATTATGGGTAATTTCATTAACCAGCAACAGTGCCACCACATAGCTGCTTCATGTGCTAGAAATAACAACCAAATTTCTCAGATACTATTTCACCATCTTATAAACAAACCACACATTCTGCAAAATGTAGTTCTAAATATATATAAAAAGATATCATCTTAGAAGCAAAAGGTTTTGATGATAGGCGTTTTCTAGTCAGGAATGACCTAGGGTTAAAAAATCTTCATCTTCATGATGAACCCCAAGACATTACTTATAAGGCAGATTGCCCAGTTTCCATGGTGAATAACTGAGATCACAACAGCTGAATGGACTGGAGCAATATGGAAAGGAAGTGTTTCACTCAAAAAACACAAAACTCCATCTGGTTTGTGAATTGAAACCATGATCTTGTGATTGTGAGTGCAACACCCTAACCACTCACCTTCATTGATATTTCATAAACCTGTGCACCATTTAGTTCAGGCTCCTAGCACCAACTGGGCTTACTTGTTAAGACCCCCAAGTATTATAAAATATGGAATTTTGGCAGTTCACAGATTGGTCTTTATTTCAAGAGAGATTCCTTTATTCAATGTAGTCACTTGACTTGCGAAGATTAGCAGCCAAATCCTCCTTGAATCACATCTTACTGTCTTAATAAATGACGAACATATTTCATAACGTAGTCCTAGATAGACTAACTGAAAAGTTAGGAGGGAGGAAGGAGGGTGATGGCTGTGGAATGTTTTTGATCCAGGATCTGCAGGATCAGTGCTAATTTAGAAGAACAAAAAGCATACCTTTAGCATGACACCCAAGACAGACAACCCATCATTGGCTGCTGCAGCGTCTGGAAATGTAGCGTATTTGTTGTAGTTCCAGTGAACCAAATGTAACTGAAATTTCAAAGAAGCATTTAAAGGTTGAGGACGAAATTTTTAAAAATACAAAACGAAATATAATCAGTCAGGCTATAAACCAAAGTTGAACACCTTATTTCGTTATATAATTGTGTCCGAAACAAGGTTTGAGGCCACTGTTGTATAAGGAACTACAACAAAGGAAAAGAAGGTGCTTGTAATTAAAAGAAAGCTTAGAGGGTTCAATATCAGTTTAACCCTTTCATTACTAACCCGGCTGAAACCTCCTCTGGCTCTGTAGTACAAATGTCTTGTTTCCATAAGTTCTCAATTAAAATCTTCCACCAAACCTTAGTCACAATTTATGTTCCTAACTCTAGCTGAATGATAACTAAGTTATGTTACTAAATTCTTTGTTATATTTAAAGTAATTGAAAGGAACACAGAATATCTCAAAAGAGACCGATAGAATAAGTACTAGGCTTACAAAGAATAAGTCCTGGGATCGATTTGCTCGACTAAAGGCGGTGCTCCAGCATGGCCACAGTCAAATGACTGAAACAAGTAAAAGAGTAAAGAGAGTAAATAATCTAATAATCAAGAATGATATGAAGAAGTGACCATTGATATTAGGGGATGACAACGGGGCAAACAAGGGCTAATTTCTAACTGCTGTTGCTGTGACTTATAGGAAGACACTAACTTCACTCCCTATATTTTGGTAAATATTTTGATTCGTGACCCTTCATTTTTATCTCTTAACCTAATTTAACATTTCAGGTGGAAATACTTCGCAGACTGGTAAAGTCTTTGGCAAAGACATGGTAGTGGATGTGCTTATCTTGTGAACTGCTTGGTGACCTCACTAGTGTGGGTGGCATGAAAAAAAAGCAGCCAGTACAATGGTTGATATAAGATGGGTATGTTGTCATGGAAACCATGACAAAACAGACAAGGAAGCAGTTCAGCACAGTTTATTGACCTGTCAGATTCTGTCAAAGCATCCAGCCTATACCAGCATGGGATCATCATCGTTTAACGTCCGTTTTCCATGTTGGTATGGGTTGGATGGTTTTAATGAGGTCTGGAAAGCCAGCAGCTGCACCAGATTTGAATTTGATCTGGCTAGGTTTCTATAGCTGGATGCTCTTCCTAGCATCAACCACTCCGAGAGTGTAGTGGGTGCATTTTATGTGCCACCGGAATGGGAGCCAGTCAGGGGGCACTGGCATTGGCCACGTTTGGATGGTGCTTTTTGCGTGTCACCGGAAGGGAGCCAATCAGGGGGCACTGGCATCGACCACATTCGGATGGTGCTTCATGTGCCACCGGTTCAGGTGCCAACAGGGGTCACTGGCATCGGCGACTTTCAGATGGTGCTTTTTACGTGCCACCGGAACAGGAGCTAATCAGGGGGCACTGGCATCGGCGACTTTCAGATGGTGCTTTTTACGTGCCACCGGAACAGGAGCTAATCAGGGGGCACTGTCATCAGCCATGTTCGTATGATGCATTTTGCGTGCCACATTTTACGTGAACAGGAGCCAATCAGGGGACACTGGCCACAGCTACGATTTTAGTTTTACTTGATGGATGCTAAATGATGATGAATTCTAGTGGCGGTCTTATAGCTTTATTCTAGTTCCTTGCTTTCGTCTTTTCAAGTTTTAGCTTTATCGTGATTTTTAAAAAAATATTTTCTCCTATTAATGGCACTTCAAAGAATACTGTCGCTTCTTTGACAATTTCCATTTCGTCCCTCAGTTTTCGTATCTTTCCCCAATGTGATTTTACACACACACACACACACTCAATGTTTTAGTTCCCTGAACTTGTCAGTGTTAGTTTCCCTAGCTGTTTACAACAGACGAAATGAATCGAATCTAATAAAACACTGTCTTCATAATTCCTCCACTTGTGTTTCTCTGACAACTTGCTGCTTAATTTATTACACTGGTCTGCTAAACCCTCCCCTTTCTCTCATATTTAACCAATTTCAGCTACATACACCGGTGTTGCCTTTACAGTCAGAAGAGATATGTTGGTGGAATATTCGTTTAATTTTGCATGATTTATATAATTTTTCATTTGTATATCATAGCTTGTTAATTGATCCCACTAATTATCGTACCTGAATAATAAATGTAATGATGTACTACAATTTTCTTCATTCTGACACACAGAGACAGAGTCAGGAGTGTGCTTCTTTCTCAGATATATGAACTACTAAGTATTAGAGCAAAATACTTAAGTTAATTGTTATATAGCCGTATAGGCGGTTCATCATACTCAAATGGCCCAAGGCACATAACCCCTCTCTCTCTCTCTCTCTAATGTATATGTATATATATATATATATATGTGAGAGAAAGTGAGAGAGAGTGAAAAGGTTCGAGAGAAAATGCACACAAATCTTCTGTTGGAAAAAAAAAATATATCTATGAAATAAAATATTAACATACTCGGCCGGTTTCGCTTATGCTGATCATGACTAAATAGTTAGTGATAATGTTATAGTTTCATGCTATCATAAGTTTTTATTGCATGTTAGTACAATATTATATATATATATATATATATATATATATATATATATATATATATATATATATATATATACATACGAACAAATATATATATATACATATATATACATGCAAATACATATATATAAAGGTACAAGTAACGCCATACCAATTTTACCGTCATCTGTCCAATTTATAAATCGGACCGTTGACGGCTGTTAAAGTATGGATTAGGTGAACTTCTATATTTATCATAGGGCAATTCAGTTAGCCAAGTTTGTTTTCCTCGCAGAAAGCTTATAGAATATTCGACGGGATTTTAAACTCTTTCATTATATATATTATAATTTTTATAACTACAACCCTTTCAACCCCTTCATCTGATTCCATTAATATACCAATGCTGCATATTTAATTTTTATACCGAACATTTCGGAGTTATTTTCCTTCACTATTCACCAAATTTGGTTAACTTTGATTATTGAGCATATTTTTCTCTTCATTGCACAAGTATTTTTTAACGGGAATTTTGTTTCCTCATTTCATTAATGTGTGTGTGTGCGTGTATGTGTATAAAGGTGCAAGCATTGTTTGTTTCCCAAATGCATGAATTTGGGTCGAGTTTCACTGCGTGGAATCTTCGGCAAGTGTCATCTACTACAGCGTCGGGTCCGATCAGAACCGCATGAATGGAATCCGTAGATAGAAACTGAAAGGAGTCTGTTTTACACACACACACACACGTATGTATGTACGTATAAGTTTAGCTAATACAACTCAGTCTATTTGTACATAGATTTCTTTTGTGGTGAAGAGTAAGGACATTTTAAAAACTGGTTTATATATATATATATATATATATATATATATATATATATATATATATATATATATATATATATATATATATATATATATAAAGACACGTTTAAGAGGTTACCTCTGCCGGGTATGCTTGGCTGTTTATTGTGTGTTCAGAACCCTGGAAATCATTGGAGCCCCAATGAAAGTGGAAACTTGCCAGTTTGTAGCTAGTTGTATCCAACGGACCACCACTAATGACTGGAGAGAAAATAGATAAAAGCATTAATTATACACATTCAGTTGATTACACACACATATATACACTGGGAATAGAGAAACGATATACACATCCTGATTTCATCAATATTATATAATTTTCTATTTATCTGTACAGGGTCTGTTTGTCCGCCCGTGTGTGTGTACACATGCACCCCACCCCACACGCTTTACAACATTTCTGCTGCCACATATTGTCCCCTGGCCTACATCTACGTGATCCACCTTCACTTCCAACTGATGTTCTCGATTGACCTCATCTCCACCCGTGTCCACCACTCTCGGCATTCACCCCTTCTCTCTTCACACTTCCACTTACTTACCCACCCATACCACTTCCCTTATGTCCACCCCCTTCTGTAACTTGAGGGTATGCCCTGCCCCATCTTCACCACCATCATCTGTCTTCTCCAATTGAGGTGTCCAAGTACCCACCAAAAGCAAGATGCCTCTTCTGTCCCTCTATCAATGCCTGACACAAAATCCCCTCCCTCAATACTACTCCCCCCCCACTCAGTTGAGGGGATTTTTCTTGCAGGTTACTTGGAGACCCCACTAGTGTCAGTGCCATGGGAAAAGCACCCTGTACATTCTGTAAAGTGGTTGGTACCAGGAAGAGCATCCAGCTGTAGAACCCATGCCAAAGCAGACAGCAGTGGTTGGTGCAGTTCTCTGGGTCACCAGCTCCTGTAGAACTGTCAGACCCATGCCAACATGGAAAAATGATACGTGTCATAAATCACCAGACGTGGCTAATTTAGCTGCTTCTTCATGGATTGAAAATGTGATAAACAACCGTAACCCATTTTAACCCACCCAGGTTAACACTATCGAAATTTTGAAGATAATTATATTGTAGTGGCGCGTGTGGCCGCCATCTTGGGAAGTGCCATTGCGCATGTGCAAAGAACTTGCCGTCAGCGGAAGTACTCGGGCACGCATGCGCAATGCAACAGGTGGAGAGAGAGAGCAATAGCGTTCGTCCTCTTCTCTATCTAGCAGCGGTCGTGACAACACGTATCTTCCAGTTCTCTCAACTCGATACCGACATGTGGTCGAAGCTTCCTTGGTATTCTAGTGGCATGTCTGTTCACTCAGGAACGAAACAGCTCTACACCAACCTAGAATAAATTATAGATCTGTTGTTACCGTTATCCCTCGTGTTGTTGTATTTCTGGATTTTAATGATTAATATAAGAACTGGGGAGAGATGGCCGAGCCGTCATATCTCATCCAATTCTTATAATATAAATAGGGATAACAAGCATACGGAAGCGTCCAGTTAGCCTTTACTGCAGTAAATAAACCAAATACAACTGTCCTCAAACAAGGACAGTGGGTTAAAATGGGTTAATCGCTTTTCAGATCATTGGGTTCTCAGAGGGTCCATATCCATTTGATCAATCTCAGAGAAACAAGCAGCCAATCTATTTATAGACTCAACAAATCCTGCAGCCACAGAAGACTGGGGATACTAATTTGCATAAATATTAACGCTTGATTTTAAATATCAAGGGGCTTGTCAAAGGGGCTCTCAATCCACACGGTATCAAAGTATGATCGTATGGTATATGTAACTTATAAGGTACTTTTATGAACAGGGTTACTTTAACTGTTTCCTCTGTAGATTGGGAAAAGGATGAACAGTGTTTATCGATTTTTGAATCTAATCGGATTCTCACCAGAGGCATCGACATCAATCTGACCAATCTCAGAGAAACAAGTTGTCAATCTGTTCACATTCGCAACAAGGATAGTAGCTACAGAAAAAAATGGAGCTACTAATTCTATAGTCACACAGCAGTATTGAACCCTGGACCTCATGAGTGCAAAGAAAACTTATTAACCACTCGGCCATGCGAGCGAGGGAGCGTAAGTGAAGGTACGTGGTTTAATGCTTAGGAGATTCGGTTCACGAATTGCGGCTTGCCAGTCCTCAGTCAAATCGTCCAACCCATGCTAGCATGGAAAGCGGACGTTAAACGATGATGATGCGAATTCAGTTGGCAGGGAGCTTAGCTGATGGGGGCAGCTGCAAGCTCATCCCCGAAATCCACCAGCTGTGATCAATGTAATATATATATATATATACCTGCTCAGAGGCCTACGCAAAGAAAAATAAGAAAATAGAGATAAATCAATAATTATTAATTACAGAAAGAGAATCTCTGACAGCTGTTTCGATTCGAGCTTTAGAAATTAAAATAATTAAATCATTTATATATATATATATATATATATACGGGGTCTGATCAATAAATATTCGGTCTGTTGCCATGGTAACGAAGCTAAAAGACGCAGAGTAAAGCCGCTTGACACAGATTGACCTTGTTCTCTGCTGTGCATGCGCACTAAATTTTAACGTTTTTGCTCATTACCACTGTTTACAGCAGTGCTTGGAAGGAAGGTGTGTAGCATGTGATTGTTGCAATGACTATGACAGAAAGTTGAGCAGAGAATCTGCAGCAAATTTTTCCAAAAGCTTGGCGATACCTGCTCAGAGGCCTACGCAAAGTTTTCAAAGTTCTCGACACAATCAAGGAGATCTTGTGCAACCGAAGTGTCTTTTTGGTCAGCTGAAAGTGGTTTTGGCACAAACTTGGTAGACACGCGTCTCATACCCAAATCTTCAGTGATACCGAACTGAACCATAACTAATCTGGAATCCTCTGATAACTCACGGATGGTGATTCGACGATTTCCCCTCACAGCTACACGCACACCTGCGATGTTTTTCTCAGTTTTGCTGGTTGCGGGTCTCTTAGAACGTTCGTCAATATCGACATTTTTTCGGCCATCTTGGAAACGGTTGAACCACTCGCACACTTGTGTGCAGCTCATACACTCCTCTCCATACATATAGAAACCTTCATGGTAGACATACAAACAGGGCTTATCTATTTCCTCGAAAATTGTAGAAACGATGATGAACAGCGTTAATCGATTTTCGAAACTCATTGGTTTCTCATCAGGAGTGTCTGCACCAGGGGCGTAGCCAGGGTGGGGCAAACAGGGCACATGCCCTGAGCACCACTTTGAGGCGGCGGCGCAATTTTGACACTTGTCCTGGGCACCATTTACCCTAGCTACGGCCCTGATCTGCACTAGTATATCAAACCCAGAGAAACAAAGAACAAATTTTGCATAAATAGCTTCAGAGAAATAGAGCAACTAATTTGTACACACACTATATAAAATACACACAAACATACGAAATACACCCCACACTTATACCCATTTCAGAACTCGTATACATTCCTCTACGTGTACACACACAACCCATCCTTTCTCTCTTAACTCCCTCACTCCATAAAACTGCATTTATACCTGGCTCCAAATCACTCGCCCATTTTTTTCAAACTTTTCTTCTTTCTCATTATTTTTCTTCTGATGAAGGACGAGCGTCCGAAACGTCAAGAGGCTCTTGACGTTAAACTCATACCGTATTTGTTATAACTTGACCCTTTGGTGTTTTTCGATTCATTGCCCTCACTCTCTCTATGTTATTATGCACACACACATTAAAAATATTACTAACAAGTTATACTCAATCTTCATTTTAAAAGTAATTTTTCCAAACTGGTAACGGTTGGACAGATTTACCACTTCTCTATGATGTCCAACTCGTCTCGTCAGTGATGTTCAAATTAGGATTAATAGTAATTACTAATTAGTAATACTTACAATTATCTCCGTTGATTGTGGCCACAAATGTCAGTCCATTATTGACGCACGACATATTCGGTTCAGGCGAATAATCGGCCTTGAGGGCGTATTTGTGTTTCACGGCTTTCGCACTGCCAGTTTCTATATTGACTGGAGACTGTTTTTGGCCAGCCGCTTTGGGATAATCACGCGCCCACACACTAGGACCTAAAGAAAAAGACATAAGAACATACGTAAGTAAGTATACACGTTTGTAACATTAACAAGCAAGAGTCCGACAAGATATAGTTTGTTAACCCCACGGTTATCGTTCAAACTTTTAATACTGGAAAACTTCTAGCTTGGCGTTTGTCTTTTTTAAAGTGGCTAACCATATTCCTTCGAACTGATTACCCCAAAGAATATATAATGTGTCAATTCGTGACACACACACACACACACACGTATATGTGGTTGTGTGCGCGAGTGCGTGCGTGTATGCGTGCGTATGTCTGCGTGTGTGTATGTGTGTGTGTATGTATGTGTGTATATGTGTGTGTGTGTATGTGTGCGTGCGTATGTGTGTGTATATGTGTGTGTGTACGTACAACATTGTATCCAAAAGTATCTCTAAATAAGTGGCCACCCTGACTGTATCTCGAAATCCACTTGGTCAATGGTAAATCTCCAAATGTAAGGAGATAACCAAATTTTGTTGAGCAGCAAGTGAGAGCAGTTTTTATGTCCATATTTAAAACCATTTCACGTCCTTCATGCTGCTTTGCTTGTCAGGTCTTAAAAAATCTCTTTATCTCTTACACATACAACACTACTAAAACTGCATTCAAAACACTAATTTCTGTTATCAGAAAAGATAAGATATTTCAATCTTCAGTAATTGCTGACAGTGCTATAAATCACAACTGACATTATTAATTTAAAGAGCTGCTGCTGCTACAACAAACAATTTAGTCTACAGCCCAGTGAAGGCCACACGGCATATTAACAGACAATTTAATCTACAGCCCAATGAAGGCTACACGGTAGATTAGTAGACACAATTTAGTACACAATCCAATGAAGGCTACACGGCAGATTGAAGGACAATTTAGTCGACAATCTAATAAAGGCTACACGGTAGATTAGCAGACACAATTTAATATACAGTCCAATGAAAGCTACACGGCAGAATAACAGACAATTTAGTCTACAGCCCAATGAAGATTACACGGTAGATTAGCAGACACAATTTAGTATACATGTAAGAACGACCGTGCGAACTCAAAAAGGATATAGTAGAAAGTGGGTTATACATCTTTAGACGTATACCTGACTTTCCTACTATAAACTTAGAATATAACGGAACGCTGAACTCCAGACTATCAACTTAAACAACACTTTATTTAGGTGGTAAATATATACATCTTTAGTTCTTGTTGTTACAGCTTCTGTTGTGTATGAGCATAGTTGTTGGGACGTTGTTCTGTAGTTGTGAGCGAGCTGTCGAGTGTAAGTCCGAAAGATGTAGAGAGACAGCTTAACACGTCCTTGCTCATTCGCTGGCCAGCGAGAAAGAGAATGAATTGAGCGGGAACGCTTGGTTGTTTAATTCTACGCATGCGTGAGACTACGCATGCGCACGGCGTTACTACAAGGAGAAATGGTGACGAATTGAAAAACAGAGGACTCCTTTTATTTAAACGCGTCACACGGTCGAACACACAAAATAATATATCAATGATGATATATAAATAATGTTATACTTCGATAACATTAGTGAATTCGTAAATACCAGTAATGAAGAGACGATAGAAGGCAACCGTATGAAATGAATAACAGAGATATTTATTGTAGCATTAAAGATGTATGTGTATGTGAGAGTTTGAATGCGACATATAAGAACATAATCAAAGACAGGCCGTCATACAAAGAAAAGTGTGTATGTGAGTGATACATGTATGTGTATGTGAGATATTACAGCAGATAGAAAGAGTCGGTAACACGTGAGCATTTATACCAGTTCTTGAGTACACAATAGTATGAGTCTGTATGTGAAAGAAGTGAGGCGTATGTTTGTCAGAGCTTATCACTAGTTGTGTTTTGGCTTCGATGCCAGGGCAGATTCTTCGTTATACAGATGTTCGTCGCTGGCTGAAATTCTCTTGTCTGTTTATTTATCGTGGTGAATATGAATCACCTAACAGAATCGAAGAGAGAGATGTGCCGCGGTGGTTTAGTTTGGTGTACATAGAAAGTCGTGTAGACGCTGGTGGAGATTGATGCTGGTTAGTAGTAATCGTAGAATCGTGTTGGTCATGACGATGATGCTGGTCAGTAGTCGTAGACTCGTGTTGCTGATGTGGCGACGGCGGTGGTAATCGTTGGCTGGACGAAGCTGTTGAAGTGGTCACTGGCTGATTGTTGCTGCTGCTGTCGTGTGGTACACGGAACAGATCTCAAAGAGAACTGAACCGAGACCAATTTGCTGGGTATAATGTCGGTCTATTTATAACGAATTATCGGCTCACCAGACATCAGAAAAATACTCTATCACGTGACCTTATTAGGGGCCGTGATTGGTCAGTTTGCGTTCTGGCGGGAACGGTTCGAAGAAGTTGCTGCTTCAAATAATAATCAGTCACGTGATGACAAGGAGATGGGTTCTCCGCTACGCCCGCGCTTGTTTATATTTAAATGAGAAGATTGTATGTAATGGCGATAGTAGTTTTGTATCTAATGGCGATAGGTAGTTTCACTACATACAGTCCAATGAAGGCTACACGGCAGATTAACAGACAATTTAGTCTACAACCCAATGAAGGTTACATGGTAGATTAGCAGACATAATTTAATATACAGTCCAATGAAGGCTACACGGCAGAATAACAGACAATGTAGTCTACAGCCCAATGAAGGATACACGGTAGATTAGCAGACATAATTTAATATACAGTCCAATGAAGGCTACACGGCAGATTAACAGACATAATTTAGTTTACAGCCCAGTGAAAGCTACACGGCAGATTAAAAGACAATTTAGTCTACAGCCCAATGAACACCACACGAGAGATTTACAGACGCTCTTTAATACCTTACGACTGCCTTCTCTCAACCGCTTCTCCAGCCGTGTCTTTCTCACTGAACCAACTTTATTCATACACTTCCATTCATAGCTACCCAATGTACCTGTTACTCATTTAATCGTCTCCACTGTGTATCACTTCTCAAATTCCTCAACTTTTTCTTTACAAATCACCAGCTTCTGAAAAGCTGCTGCGTTACATGCACCAACAGTGAAATCCCTGCTAAACATTTTCAGTCACACCGTCCTTAACAGCAACACGAGAAGTCGTCAATGCTTTCCTGTCGTGTCTTCTCCGAAGTATTAACAAGGTTACACATAAGAGAAGTGACTGAGTCGATATCTTATCTGAATATCTAGTAGGCTTTATAGTATATTGTGTTTGCATAACGAAGTACCACGTACCTACAAATTACTACTGTTTGCATACCAGCCTGCAGGAATGCATCTAATATGTAAATTGATATATCCAATAACTTAAAGCTGTATGCGGTGGCTATATAAGCAATGTGTTCGGAGTCGAGAATGGTTTAGATGGGTGCTGATGAAGGGGCAACAAGCCCCTGAAATATGGCATATACACTCATTACCCATTTTTGTCTCCAATCTCGTTGTTTGTTTACATCTGATGTCTCGATGCGAAACGTAGCAAAGCTCAATGCTGGTTATAATTTCTATAGAAGATCTGTAGAGATAACCTTAATAAAATAATGTGAAAAGCACTTCTAACGCAGTAGAACATGGTATTGACTTATGAAAACATTTAATACACCTTATAGTTGGTCATGATTGCATAACGAAGTACCACGTGCCTACAACTCATTAATAAGTCGATATCTGTACAAAAACGGTGCAGGTCTTTCAGACTTATGGAAGCCACATTGGATCTGAGCGGAATTATTTCACGGAACTTAAAAGCGTGTTCTATAGGTTAAGTATTAGAGTGCATTTGTACTCTAATAAGTATTTAGAGTACATGTACTCTAAATGCTGTGGTATCTCTTGAAAATACATCTGCGTTGAAAATAGATTATGTTTGTGCTGAGTATACTGCAGCCAGAGATATTTGTTTTCTAAATAAAACGCGATATGTTTAAGTGTAGGTGTTGTAAGAAGCTTGCTTCCCAACCACATGGTTCCGGGTTCAGTCCCACTGCGTGACACCTTGGTTAACTGTCTTATCCTACAGCTTCAGGTCGGCTTAAGAGCCTTGTGAGTGGATTTGGAAGATGGAAACTAAAAGAAGCCCCCTGTCGTTGTGTGCACATATTTGTCTCGCATCACCGCTTGACAACTGGTGCTGGTTTGTTTACGTCCTCATAATTTAGAGGTTCGACAAAAGAGACTGATAAAATAAGCACCAGGCTTAAAAACAAAAATAAGTACTAGGGTCAACTAAAATTCAAGGCGGTGCCCCAGCATGGCCGCAGTCCAATGACTGGGCCCAAAGTCACTCGACAGTAAATCAAAATTCCATAAATACTCTCTGTAATTCTGTATTAACCTCAAATTGGAAAATGTGTCGCTCAAGAAGGACTTCATTTGAACAATTTCCATGATGTTTCATATTTAGATGCTTTTATTAAATTCATTCAGTTGTTAAACATAAATAGATCTTGGAATTAAATGGTTTTGATTTACTCTCAGGTGACTTTAGGCCAACCCTGTATTTATATGAGAGAGCCTAATTTCCATTTGGCAACTAGCTTTAGAAAGACGTTCAAAGACTTAATAAAAATTTGATTTATTTTGTACAATGAAATGTGTGTGCGTGGATAGCTAAGGTTGGTGCTTTAAATTATTCTGTCGTATTGTTCCATTGTGTAATTTTACAGCCATAACAAATGAAACCAACAAAAAGGAAGGAACAAGCGATCAATTACTGAAAAAACAATGGAGCAGGAAGTTCTTGGCCAGCAGACAGTGCCAAGTTGAAGAGCAGCCATTTCATTATAAGGAAGCGTTCTTTTATGTTCTTTTACTTGTTTCAGTCATTAGACGGCGGCCATGCTGGGGCCATACTGGGGCCATGCTGGAACCACGCTGGGGCCACGCTGGGGCCATGCTGCAGCACCGCCTTGAAGAATTTTTAATTAGCCCCAGCACTTATTTTCTTTTTATAGCCTGGTACTTATTCTATGGGAATCTTTTGTCAAACCGCTAGGTACAGAGACGTAAACAAACCAATACTGTTTGTCAAGCGATGGTAGGAGACAAACACTCACACAAACACACACAAATACATATGTCCATTGGCTCTGAAGATATTTTACTCTAAATAACCAAAATGCAAACTTATTTCATTCTGTAGGCCTTATTAAAAATGTTAAATTAATTTATATCCATTAAATATCTCCATTTTCTTAACTATGTATATACGTCGAGCTTCTTTCAGTTTCCGTTAGCCCGAAGCTATAGTAGAGGACACTTGCCCAAGGCGCCACGCAATGGGACTGAACCCGGAAGCATGCGGCTGGAAAGAAAATTTACTATATAGCCACATCTGCGCCTGGTTATTTATAAAAACAAAACAAGCGAATATTTTGGTAGGGAGAATTAATGAATTCTATTTTCCATTATAAAATGGCCACGTATGTGACTACCGGGCCAGATATACAAGGGGTTTACCTTTCTCTAAATCTAGACATAATTCTGGTACAATTAATATTTTGATGATCAGAGGGTGGCGAGCTGGCAGAATCGTTTGCACGCTGGCTAAGAATGCTTAGCGGCATTTCGTCCTTTACATGCCGAGTTCAAATGCCACCAAAGCCGACTTTGCTTTTCATCCTTTTGGGATCGATAAAATAAGTACCATTTGAGCACTGGGGTCGATGTAATAGACTTACCCCTCTCCCGAAATTGCTGGCTTTGTGCCAAAATTTGAAGCCAATATTTTTGGTGATTAGAATAAATAAATTATAAATTCCTTGCGAAATAAATGTTCTTTGTTCAAGAAAATATTCTTTACTAGACATAGTTATAAATTAAAACTGTTTGCGAAATAAACGACCTTTGTGTTGAAGAACTAAATAATCTTTATAATTGGTTATATGACAGGTATGGAAGCAGTCCTGCAATGACCGAAAGCGACTCAGACTTTATTTAGGCCAAGACAACTCATTAAAATTTGTAAGAGTTTGTCTTTAAGCAATTTTCTAATCTCGAAATGGCACAGATAAAAAGATGTTAATTTAGGGGATTACAGTATACTAAGACCGAGAAATTAATCATGACTAAGTCTCGAGCTTTACGTCCATTACGTTGAAGCTGATCTCGGTTTCCGTAGCACTTAAACCAGTTTATCTAGGGTTCAATCCCAATCAGTTGCCGCCGATTCGGCCAGAAGGAAAAGAGCAACTTGAAACGGGCCCACGATGCCTAAACCACGTGCCTTCGCAATGTTGAAAATAACTGCGACAGCATTTTTCATTCATTTTCTAAAATACACCCACCTCCCGTCAAAAAAAAAAAAAAAAAAAAAAAAAATTCAATAATTCTTGACGAATTCGGTCGACTCCTTTAAGTAACAACTCATCTGTCGTAATGGCGTCAATTTGGATTCTTTCAAGAGGTACAGCGTCTCTATAAGTCTTACACACTTATATCTAAATAACTCCATTGTTCTTGAGACTAGTGATCTCATGCAATGAGGGATAATCCTCAAGGGCAAATACCTGTTAATCTGATAAATATTTGAGTTTTCCTATTTCACGAGTTTATTTCATTAATATTTCAGTTGTGAAAGAGAAAATGCTCTTCAAAATATGATCAAAACTGCATATCTTTACTTAGACTTAAGTGCTCCGGCGCTGGATGACGCATGGGGCAGTCAAAGTACTTCAGCGGGTGCTCGCGACTGAAGGTGACCCACTTTAGATTTTGTGGACCTCGACAAGCAATCAACAGAGACAGCTCCACTTACAGTTAGCTTTCTCAATACAAATGGTTGGGGTTCAGATTAGTATCATGTCCTCGGGGGAAAAAAAAACAAGTTACGAGGACAGAGATTACGTATCGTAGACTAATTAATCTGATACTTTTCGGTTTGTGCCCTTCATTGTTATATGTGTATATAATATGAAAACAGACGGATACTACTGCATTCAGGCCTCAACCTCACCGATGATTAGGTCGGGGTTAATGTAAAAGATAATGTAATGGGAGATTGTGTGCGATTGTATGATACAACGCTATTTGTGACAACAAAACCTCAGCTTCTATTACAGGAGATCGTGTTACGTTGAATCAAGTCTACTGTTGCTATAAACAGATTTTTCTTCTGCAATCAGTAGCAACATTACTAAAGGGTTCAATAAATCACCATAATTATTTTTTTTATGTAGCGTAGTCAAAGTCAGACATTTTCAAGGAGGGACGTTGTCAGTAAAGTAGGTTTTATTATTACATCAAACCTAGAAAGTAAAACAGACGACATAACCAGATGTCATCTGCCGAGCTTACCAACCAGTAATTCATTATCGTACAATCACAGCATAACAATGCTGGCAAAATGTTATTTTTACCTGCAAACAACGGATGTTCTTTGTTAAGTAGTTGTAGCTGTTCTCGTCAGGGTCTAATGTAATATCTAGCCTGTAGTCGAGAGTTCGAATTGCTTCAATGGTGCTGTGGCGCCCACGACTAAGACAATTGTCAGTTAACTCAGTTTTACCGAGCAGTAAATGATGGTATACCATCATAAATGAATGAAGATACCCACCTTCTGGGTGATGTAAACATGTAACAAGAAGTTTAACATCGAACGTTGTGCGCGCGCACACACAGAGCCATGTCTACTACTTTTAATGGCGTTAATGTTGATGTTTATCCGTCTGTTTTCGAGGCTCATTGAGCCTGAGTTTATTCTATGTTTCTGTGCTGTTTAAGTGTCGGAGAATACAGAAAATAACACCAGTTCGTTGCAGTATTGCCTTCTTTTTGCTTTTAATAAGGCCTTCTTTCTTGGTAACACTGTAACATCCTCTCTTATCTGCGAAAAGGAAGTTAAGGCCAGTTTTTTGAGATAAGCTCTTGTTCAAATAAACTTTCTGAATACACACAAGACACTTGGTAGGCCAAACGAACAAATACATTCTTTGTTTCTCATCTCGGTTTTTCTCAATGTCAGTTACATTTGTTGTTGGAGATAAGTTTTTTTTAAGCTATTCATTTATGATGAAGGCAATGGATAGACAGAACTGAGAAAGTTCATCGAACAAAATGTTAGTGCAGCATTTTGTTGTGCCTTCCTCTTCGATTTTTAGTTTAAATCTCATCGAGGTTAAGTTTGTAATTTCAACTTTTCGTAATCGATACAATAATAACCTCCATGCAATCCCCCCCCCCCCACTGGTAATTAACAATCAATACTTTGTAGTGTAAAAAGGGACGAATGGTTATCTCTTGGTGTGGAGGGGAATCAATTATATGCGTTTAAAAAAAAAATTGGAATGGTGCCTTCTGTATAATTTCGATTACAATGCTGAAGACAAAGTTAAGGAAAGAAGAAAAAGAAATTTGTGGTAATCAGTATTTTCCAAGTAATCAGTATTTTCCAAGTGGAAGAATCCTGCCAACTTATGAAAATTTCAACTATTCAACGGATTTAATGATTTCAATTTTGGCACGAGGTCAGCAATTTAAAGAAGAGGTCAAGTCGATTACATCGACCCCCAATATTTGGCAGGTACTTTATTTTACTGACCACACTTGAATGAAAAGCACGTTTGACCTCGGTGGGACTTGATCTCAGAATGTAAAGCGCAGGAAGAAATGTCGCGGAGCATTTTATCCGAAGTGCTAACCAGTCTGCCAGCTGGCCGTTAAGACATGAAACGATAAATGGAGAGAACGGCCAGAGTTTAAGAGAATATAATCGGCCCCGAACTCCAGCAAAATGTATTGATTGCTACTTTTCTTTTGTTCACTCACACGTAACACACATACACATATATATATATATATGTGTGTGTGTGTGTGTACATATACACATATATACATTCACACACACATTCGCGCGCGCACACACACATTATATATAGCTCAAATCTACAGAAAACAAAGGACAAAGACAGGTGAAGGAACAACAAAGCAGGTGTATTAGTTTAACTCTCAGGAAGACTGGAAAAGTCTTTGACGTTTCGAGCCTATGCTCTTGAACAGAAAAGAATAAGAAAGAAAAGTGGAAACAGAAACAATGTGTAGAGATTAACGGTTCGATATGATGAAATGGCCTGGATTAATGGTTCAACATGAAATCATCACACCCAATATATATATATATATATATATATATATATATATATATATATATATATATATATATATACAGGGTGTCCACAAAGTCTGGATACATAACATAACATAAACAATTAAATATAAGAAATAATACACTTTGAGCGTTTGTTCAACGACCTGGAATCCCGTAATTTATGAAATTTTTATACTTGTATATAATTACAACAGGTTAAACATATTCTTACAATATCATGAATAATTTTATGATTTTATTAAAAATTCTGGATCCATGCGTATTCTCTGATGAAGGAAATATGGATTAATGAAGCTGAAAAGATTTTACCTACACACTTCTTCGCACATTCCCAGAAACAGCCGTAAGATTCTTTCGTATTTATTGGATTCATTCGAGGACGTCTCTTTTGGATTATTGTGAACTGTCATCTTATCAGCTTGAGACTTTTTGATTTGTCTGTATTTATGCAATTCTTTATCCGACTTTGGTTTGGGCGCGAAATTACACACTCTCTCGCTCTCTCTCTCTCCCTCTCGCTCTCTCTCTCTCCCTCTCGCTCTCTCTCTCTCTCGCTCTCTCCCTCTCGCTCTCTCTCTCTCTCTCTCTCGCTCGCTCTCTCGCTCTCTCTCTCTCTCTCTCTCTCTCTCTCTCTCTCTCTCTCTCTCGTGTCATGGCATATTCATGTCTTTGACGAATCATGAATTGTTCCTTCTCCGTTTATTTCTGTCTCTCGCAACATCACCCAGGTCTTTCTCGATCTGCACGTTCAATCTCTTCTTCATCCAGTCGAGCATCTTCATTCTCTGCTTTCCTCTCGCTCTTCTTCCCATCAGTCTCCACCATGTAACACTCCATTCCATCATCCTGTCTGAGAAAACTACCAACAAATCTTCACTCTCTCTCTCTCTGCTTCTATCCATCAACTGTCTCTTCACTTTCATCCTCGTCAACACTTCCACATTCGTCACCCTCTGCACCTACGAGATTCTAAGCAATTTTTCTATAAAACCACATTTCTGCAGCTTTGAGTCTCTTCTCCATGATTTTGCTTATCGTCCAAGACTCACATCCATACGTTAGCACCGACCAGATGTAGTACTTCAATAGTCTTTTCTTGACTTCCATTCCAATTCTCTTTGCACAAAAAATGCTCCTCATATCCATAAAAGTCTTCTTTGCTAATCCAATTCTACACTTGATATCCTTATCTGACCTTCCATCCGATGTTATCCAACTTCTCAGATATATGAAACTGTCCTGCTGCTCTATCCCGGTTCCATTCACCGTCAAGCGACATGCGGGTACCTGTGCTTTCTTGGTACAGACCATTGAAAAGGTTTACTGGCAGTTAATCGTCAATCTAAGCTTTCCACTTTCCTCAGTCACGATATTAATAAATCCCTGAAGTTTCTCTTCTGTGTTCACAAACAAAGCCATATCATCTGCATACCTCAGAGTGTCATAATTCCTTTCCTCCAGTTGTAGCCCTGCAATTGTCTTGATCTTTCTTAGCGCTTTCTGACTATACAGGTTGAATAAATCAGGTGACAAAATACAACCCTGCCGGACGCCTTTCTGAATGTCAATCCAGTCGCCCAATTCTCCATGCACTCTGATGACTGCTTTCTGGTCTCAATACAAATTTCGAATCATTCTTAGATATTTCCCATCAATCTTGAGTTCTTCCAGCATTCTCACCAACTCTTCACGCTTGACACAGTCAAACGCCTTCACATAGTCTATAAAACAGATGTTAAAGTCTTTTTGTTCCTCTATACACTTTTCCACCAACGTCCTCAAGCACAGAATTACATTTCTCGTCCCCTTTCCTGTTCGATAGCCGAACTCTTCATCTGATAGATTTCCCCTAATAATACCTTTCACTCGATTCAATTCCACTCTCAAAATAATCTTTGTCACATGACTCATTAGGCTTTTATCATTCTGTGATTTTTGCACTCGATTGTTCCAGACTTTTTAGGCAAGGTGATGAAGATTGATTCCAACATTTCTTCAGGAACATCCCCCGAGTTGTAAACATGGTTCGCTATCTCTGTTAATCTTTCTACTCCAAAACTCCCCAAAGCATTTACTAGTTCAAACGCGATGTTGTTATTTCCCGCCGCTTTTCCACTTTTAATCTTGTCCGTAGCCTGCTTGATTTCAGCTGCTGTAATCATATGGCCATCCATCGGCTTGCTTATCTCTGGTTTTTATTTCCTTCCATCATCAGCGTAGAAACCTTTGATGTAATCGGTCCACCTTCTCTTGACCGACTCATCAGCCATCAGAATTGTGCCATCTTCGTCTTTAATACAACCTGTCAGATTTTTCTCATTCCTAAATGTAGCCTGTCTAACTTTTTCATGCATCATCCGTGCCTCCAGCTCTTCGATCTCTTCATAACAACCCTTCCTTTGCATTTTTGCACATCTTTCGAATCTCTTCGTTCAATTGTCTGTACATCTCCGGGTCATTCTTTGCCAGTCATCCTATGAAGTATCTCTTATTTTTCAAAATTCTTTCAGTTTCCGGAAGCCATTCCTCCATTGCCTTTATCAGTGCATTCTGCAGGAATTTCCATTCATCTTTCTCCTCCGACTGTCATCTTCCGTCATACGGATCCATTACGTTTTGTCAAAACCATGTCCTGATATCATTGTCTAATTTTAGCAGCTTTAACTTTAGTCGAGGTGCAGTCTTCTTCCGATAGATTTTCTTTAATTTCAATCTGATTTTTCCGGGAAGCAATATATTATCAGTGTTACAATCGGATCCTGGTTACGTACTGACCCTTTGCACTGAATTTCGAAAGCGTTCATTGACCAAGACGAAATCAATCTGATTCCGGCAACCATGCGCAGGACTTACACTATTATATGTATATTCGTGGCACTCCGTCGGTTACAACGATGCGGGTTCTAGTTGATCCGATCAACGGAACAGCCTGCTCGTGAAATTAACATGTAAGTGGCTGAGTAATTAACGTGTAAGTGGCTGAGTAATCCTTCTCAAATTATTCGAACGAGCTCTAAAATAACCACTGCAGTTTTTTTAGAGCTTCCTTGCAAGTGGTAAGCTCCCAGACAAATTGAAGGAGGGAATGATATGCCCTACCCACTAAGGAGGAAGCAGAGCAGATACTAAAAGTTATCTGCCTATCTCTCTCATTTCACACATCAGCAAAGTCATGGAACGAATAGCCTGCAGGAAACTAATTGCGTTCCTTGAAGAGAATGATTTGATGGCTAACACCCTACACGGTTTTCGACCAGGTAGAAGCTTTCTATCAGCTTTTACAGAACTACGACTGGGTGTTAAAGCAGCTGCTCAACAACTCAAATGTAGACTTGACATATCTTGACTTTGCAAAAGCTTTTGATAAAGTCGACCATGGTATGCTATGTCACAAACTGAGTCATCTCGGCATTGTCGGAAAACTTGGAGAGTGGGTACACGACTATCTGAAGATAAGCAGGCAGTGGTGGCCAATGGAGCTACCTCAAAGGAAACACAAATACTAAGTGGTGTTCTACAGAGCACAATCTTAGAGCCACGGCTATCCATTCTGGCCCTCTCAGACATGCCCTCAGCTGCTCAGATAGCCACCCTTGCCAGCTATGCAGACGACACAAAAATCTCTCAGGGGATTCAGAAGCCTGGAAATATTGCGTATCTGCAATGAGAGTTAGACGCAATATACCGTTGGGCTAACGATAATAACATGCAGTTTAATACCGGAAAATTCCAAGTCCTGTGCTACCAGCACACAAAGCTGAACAAAACGCAAACAGAATACACTGGCCCAGGAGGAATCTCAATCCCTGAATCAAAATCAGTGCGTGACCTGGGCATCGAAATGAGTACTGATGCATCTTTCCGGGTGCATAATCTTAATTTGGTAATAAAATCCTGACGGCTAGCTGGATGGATCCTCCGAACTTTCCAAACGAGAGAACGGGAAGCTATGATGGTCCTTTGGAGGGCGTATGTCCTCAGCCGCTTACACTACTGCTCCCAACTACGGTCACCATACAGTATAAAATTAACGGCGGAATTCGAAGTAATCCAACGAAGCTGCATAAAGAAAATCCTTTCAATGCAACATGTCAGCTACGGAGAAAAGCTGAAAAACTTAAGACTCCACTCCGTAGAACGAAGACGGGAAAGATATGCAGTGATATCCATCTGGAAGATCCTTGGGCCTGGAGACTAGCCGGGAGTTTACACCTCGCTTGGATATTTACCCCTTCTGAGGTTCCGCTCGCTAAGAAATGTATGTAGTCCGGATTTTATCCACTCCATTCCTTAACTCTTGGATTTTTATTCGCATAATCCGGCAACCCTGGAAAAAACCCCGCAACCTTCCACACCAATAAACCACTATTGTTCTTGAAAGTTGTTCTTTTTTCTTTTCCTATTTTCTACGGATTGCTTGAACCTTACTTTCTTCCTACACCTTGATCCTTGGATCTTACACACACACACACATACACACACACACACACACACACACACACACACACATTCATACACACACATACACACACACACACACACACACACATTCATACACACACATACACACACACATGTTCATTCCTGCCGGGATATAGAGAAATCGTTTCAATTGATTTTAGATACCACCACCACCACCACCACCACCGCAAACAATTTATTCCTCAATAACAAATATTCTCCAGATTTCTAGATGAATGAATTTGGAAGTGTTTCGAAAGAAGAAAAAGTCTGCAAGAAAACCTAGCGAGAATCGAACTTACATTCAATTATTTCTTTCTCCTTATATAAGTGTGTGTGTGTGTGTGTGTGTGTGTGTGTGTGTGTGTGTGTGTGTGTGTGTGTGTGTGTGTGTGTGTGTGTGTGTGTTGTTGTTGTTGTTGTTGCTGGTATGTGCATTTTTACGCATTTCCTATACACTGAACAAAAAACTGGCCAATCCTATCATATACCTGCTCATATTATACATTAAACACATAGGCTACAAACATAATTATACACAGCAGAAGTAATAAAAAACAAAAAACAAAATACTATTTACCATTATCATCTCCGTAACCCCAAGTACCAGCACACATGTTTTGCAGGTTTTTGGTTTTTTTCTAGGAGCGGCTGTAGTATGTACTTTGGTGGAGAAAATCTTCTGTTAACAAGAGAAGCGCTGAGAGAGTCTGCTGTGTTGTTTCTGCTTTTTATACTGAATCAACTGACTGACACTTTTCTGTATGGTGCTGTAATAAGATCAGAGAGAGACAAAAATACACAAGTGAGTTTATAGGTAGGCGAGCCGAACCAGATTGGGGTGGGGGGTGGGGTTTTGCCTGTCAACATTTTGTGGGCGTGATGCTTTTGTCTGGAGTTTCGTTTGTTCGTTGTTAGAGTAACAGCGAAACAAAAACAAAAAAAAAAAACAAACAAAGAGAAAACAAATCACAAGGAAACAACCTACAGATAAAACAGTATATAATAATAATAATAACAATAATAATAATAATAATAATAATAATAATAATATTACATAGAATTACACATGCATAGTAAGTGCCATCTGTTTATAAATGCACACTTGCATGAACGGTTTATACAGGGAAAGTACCGATTTACCGAAAGCGATGCTAAAAACAGCATCTTTGCAACGGAAGCCGGTTTTCGATTCCGAAATAAACCTTCCTACCACCCATCCACCCACTTTGCTAATCACACGAAAGAAAACAAAACGCATGACCGTCAGCGCTTCCTATTTCTCTACCTCGGTGCACATATAAGGTCTGTGTTTGTTTCCAGAGATGGTTTTTGATAGGGTAAGAAGGCGACGAACTGATAGAATCGTCTGTGGGTCGGGCGAAATGCTTAGCTGGGATTTCTTCCAACTGCTTACGTTCTGAGTTCAAATTCCGCCGAGGTCATCTTCACGTTTCCTCGTTTCGGGGTCCTTAAAATGAGTACCAGTTGAGCATTGCAGTCGAGGTAATTGAGCAGCTTCCCAATTCCACTAAAATTGCTGGCCTTGTGCCAAACTTTGAAACCATTCCATTGAAGAACCCAAGGCGAAAGACCTAGCGAGAGAAGTAAGCTTACTATGAGCGAAATCTGCATTCTGGTTTCACTACCAACCCGCAGCTATTTCACTTTATTTTATTTCACTTCGGTTGCTGTTAGCAACTTGAGAAATGAACAAACACCTTACAACCACTTTCTCCATTCTCATGCATTAATTTTTTTCTAAGAAATTATATTTCCAAAGGAACCCGGTTCCAGGCTATCAGCTAAGATGTGTTGAAGCTGGTTAACTTGGAATCCTCAGTTCGAATCTCCCCGTAGGCACAACATGGCGTGAGATGTGTTCCTCCCAAGATACGCCCAGAGTATGTTACATGAAGTCCAATGATGGGGAAACGACCCAACTCGAATCTGAATTTCACGATATGGTTTCAATTCCTGCTTGAAAACACTTTGTCTGCATCCCTATTACTCTTGGAGAAAGCCAGATGTATCAACATTCCTAATATCGAGTCTTTGAAACCAGTTTATGTGTGTGTGAATGAGGGAAGACTGAGATAAAAGACAGACGATTATGTAATCTTCAGCCTTTTTTTCTCAAAGACATTAAAGTAATCTTCAAGAATATGAGAATGAAATAATTTCAAATTCGATTTGAAATTACGACCTCATGCATTGAAACTACAATCGTACCACTGTTTGGCCAACTTGGTAACTACCTTGATAAAAAATCTAAGATGGTTATTCTGTTGAAGAATTCTAAGATAGTTATTTTGCTGAAGAATTCTAAGATGGTTTTTTGTTGCTTTTCTTCAGTGATTTTTAGAAAACTCCTCCTTCTCAACTTAATACAGACAATTCTTGCCATGCCAAAAGGAATTGGAACGTAAAAAAAAACAGAACAAATATAGCAAAGAATTTGGTCCACTTCCCGAACATTTCTGCTATTCGACCTCAAAAGAATGAACCGCAAACTTCGCTACGTCGGGATTTGAACCGCAAAGAAGTTGGCCAGTGGAGAGCTGCTCGGGTTCCATCTGTCTATTTTTGGAATGGTTTCTATGGCTGGATACCCTTCTTAACGACGCCAACCACTTTACAGAGGGTACTGGGCGCTTTTACGATAAACCGTTACAGGCGCTTTTACGTGGCACCAACTCTAGAATCTGTCGGCTGAGTGAGGAATATGGACGACATGGCTGTATACATGGACAGCTACGATTTTACTTAGCTTAATGTGTTTTCTCAAGCACAGTAAACCGTCAGAAGTCTCTCTAAGATCATTAAGAAACATAAATAAAATCGTTTCGACCGAGTATCGAAACCGGGCTACCAACATCATAGTGTCCACCAAACTTGACAACTTCACCAGAATCTTGATGATTTTTTTTTTTTTTTTGCTTGGTTAACAGGTCAAATTCATAAAGTGTGGGATTATAGTCAGACGTTTTAATGTCAAACAGATAGTGTATGTCAGCTGATGCGTGTGGGAGGGGAATGATGGTGATTCCCCACCCCACCTGGCTGTGACACAGTAAATGTCACAGAGGCATTTACAAGTACAGCTTGGTCCAGTTTTACAAAGATTTCGATTGATGGCATCAATATTACATTCCTCAAACTTCCGGTATTATTTCAAGACAGCAAGACAGACGATTTATGATTTGGACTTTGTAAGATATGCATAACGACTAACACACACACACACACACACACACACACACACACACACACACACACACACACACACATCATTCTTTATTCTTTTACTGGTTTCAGTCATTTGGCTGCGGCTATGCTAGAGCATCGGCTTTAGTCGAACAAATCGACCCCTGGACTTATTCTTTCTAGTACTTATTCTATCGGTCTCCTTTGCCGGATCACTAAATTACAGGGACGTAAACGCACCAACATCGGTTGTCAAACACAGACACAAATATATATGGACTTCTTTCAGTTTCTGTCTACCAAATCCACTCACAAGGCTTTAGTTGACGCAAGGCTATAATAGAAGACACTTGTCCAGTGTGCCACGCAGTGAGACTGAACCCAGAACCATGTAGCTGGGAAGCCAGCTTCTTACTACACAGTTACTTTTGCGCGCATATATATATATATATATATATATATATAGAGAGAGAGAGATAGATAGATAGATAGATAGAGAGAGAGAGAGAGAGAGAGAGAGAGAGAGAGAGAGAGAGAGAGAGAGAGAGAAATGAAGATAGTAAAAAAAAAGGGTTTTGTTACAGTTTCTGTGATTCTTTTTCCATCGTGTAAAAAAGGGTCATTTTGTTGTATTTACTGAAGTTCGCTTTTGATCGTAGGTAAAATTCCATTGGTCTAGAGTTAGGTGACGTCAGCAACTGGTGTTTGTATGGTGTTATTGTATGGCGAATTGGAGTTGCGGTTTAATTCAAAAAGCTTTAAGATAATCAACCAACTGGAACAGCCGATGACCGTTCCCCACTGAAAAACCAAACAGGAAGAACGACAACCTTGACCACTAGAAAAATAAGACGTCATCAGTACTTAAACGAATAAAAAATCAAACCCGTTACAAGCGAAAAAAGCTGTTACAAGCGAAAATCCCCGCACACGACGGAAAAAGAATCACAGAAACTGTAACAAAACCCCCCTTTTTTTACTATCTTCATTTCCTCCTTGTTTTTCTCCTTCTTAACCCATTATGACCGAACTTTGGTGATCCACATTTTTTATTGATCACTATTAACACGATTGAATTTTGTGCATTTAAACAAGATGGCCCATATTTTTTATGTTGTGAACATTTAAATCATATTTGATATTGTTGAATCTTGTAAACATTGAACCTTTAAACCTGTTTTTCTACCTCGCTATTTTAAATTTTTACTATTGATAAACACAAAATATTGTTGAAACTAGTTTGGTTTGTATATAAATAAATTTATTTAAAAACAATTACAAAGTTTTAAAATTCAGTTGCATTTCGAACAACAAATCTCCCTCTATTTGTTCCAATGTGGAAATACACACCCTCTTTTGTTATATATATATATGTGGAGGCGCAATGGCCCAGTGGTTAGGGTAGCAGACTCACGGTCACAGGATCGCGGTTGTGAGTGTTTATTGAGCGAAAACACCTAAAGCTCCGCGAGGCTGAAACAGGTAAAAAGAGTAATATATTTTGAGTAAATATTCTCATACTTGTTTCAGTCAGTTGACTGCGGCCATGCTGGAGCACCGCCTTTTGTCGAACAAATCGACGCCAGGACTTGTTTTCGTAAGCCTAATACTTATTATATCGGTCTCTCGTGCCGAACCGCTAAGTCACGGGGACGTAAACACACCAACATCGATTGTCAAGCGATGGTGGGAGGACAACCACAGACACGCAAATACACACACACACACATACGACGGGCTTCTTTCAGTTTCCGTCAACCAAATCCACTGACAAGGCTTTGGTGGGCTCGAAGCTATAGCAGAAGACACTTGCCCAAGGTGCCACGGAGTGGGACTGAACCCGGAACCGTGTGCTTAAGAAGCCTATAATTAGTAATTTTTAATGGAATTCCTTATATTTAATTATAAAAGTATAACAGGATTTTGTTAAAAACATTGAACGGCTGTGAAGACCCACCCGAGTAGACTAGGAACCGAAGGGGTCTATAGGCAAAATGAAAGGCTGAGTACTACTGATGTAAACCTACATCGAATAAGGGGTCGAGCTGGCAGAATCGTTAGCACACCGGGCGAAATGCTTAGTGGTATTTCGTCTGTCACTATGTTCTGAGTTAAATTCCGCCGAAGTCGACTTTGCCTTTCATCCTTTTGGGGTCGATAGATTAAGTACCAGTTGCGTACTGTGGTCGATCTAATCGACTGGCCCCTCCCACAAAACTTCAGGCCTTGTATCTAGAGTAGAAAAGAATATGTTGATGTTTAGCCCCGAGTCGGTGCTGACCAAGCTGACTTCTGATATAAAAAAACTCCTTCCAGCCGTGACTATCCAGCCCGTTTTCATAAATTGTATAACCCGGACTATATTACACTGTGTGTCCAGTTTTAAGTCAGTAGAGTGTGGTTTAAGGAAGATCTGGCTGTTATTTCTTGTCGGTTGAACAGTCATGATGAGGCTCCTCTCTTGTCGGTTGGTAAAAGCTGATCTGGTTTGAAAGTCGGTTTGAAAGTCGATCTCTCAGAAGATGGTATTAAGGTGGTGAGGAGGATGGTATGAAGATGTCGACAGATGATATGATATGGAGGAGGTATGGAGGTTGTATGTGACTTTTGTGTTATGCTGTCATCGGTTAACGAAAAGTGAGATAAGGACAAAAGGTTGAAAGTACATAAGGGGTTTTCGTTATCGGCCAAAATAAGATAACGAAGGAAAAAAACAAAAAAAAAACAAAAAACGTAATTGATGGAAATGTAATAGTGGTGGTGGATCTCTGTCATTTATCGACATACAAGCATAGCTGCGGGTGGGGGTAGAAGGGGCGGTCCTCCCCGGGTGGCACTTCTAAAAGGGGGCGGATGTAAAGAATGTGAACCGCACCCCTTTTAATTTTTTTTTTTTTTTTACGGAATACCCCATTTTTTCGAGTACGGAGATTCTGATCCTGCAAAAAAAAAAAAAAAAAAGAAAGAAAAACGGCATTTTAAAATTATAATTTCTCCACCCCATCCCCACCCGCCCAAATTCTTTAATTTTCAGAATTTTTTTTTCTTTAGAATCATAACTCCGTATTTCTCTACGTATTTCGCAAATAAATAAATAAATAAATAAAAAAATTCTAAATGCGGTTTTTTTTTTCAGAATCTCCGTACTCGAAAATGGAGGACTCTGTAAAAAAAAAAAAAAGACAAAAGGAGGGGTGCGGTCCACATTGTTTACATCCACCTAAAGGGACTGCACTTTTCATCCTGTTGTAGGATATTGCAGTAGGCAATGTGCTTTTTGTGGGATCCGGGGGTGGCAAACGGAAGGGCCGCCTCGGCGCGTGATATTTTTTCTCCCACGTGAGTTCCGGACCTCAGTAATGAACTCATTTGCATACAGCCAATCAGAACTCACCTTGACCTTGTTGTCAAGTTAATAAAGATTGGCATTCAAAATGGTGACCCTCCCGATTGTCATGCGAATCTTGTATTGTGTTCTCATTCAGAATCTTGTATTGTTCTCTCATCGATACTGAACACATGCGCTGGTTAGCGGTAAGTTTGAATTGCCGAAAATCTCTGGTCAGTATGAAGACAATTGGCATGCAACCAACTGCAGCATCCAGGAGAAAGATGGCTGGTGGTGACAGAAACCGCATTGGTGCTATTGAAGGATTGTTTGAAAAGTGCGAAAGGAACGGTGCCGTTCAGCTCTCAGATTATGCCGCGACGCAAAGCGCAACATAACATTCGTGAATGCATTAAAAATAACCAATCTCTTTGGTAAAACACACTCTACCAAGCACACTCTAACAAGACGAAGAACAGTGTTCCAACACCGTTCGCCAAGTCGACCGATCGCCAAGTCGACCGATCGCCAAGTCGACCGATCGCCAAGTTATGCCTGATTTTAGAAAGAGACAAGTAATTAGATAGATTTGCATCTATACCTATTATCGGATTTTGTTAGGGCCCCATATGGTAAAAATGTGGATGGGAAAAATGTGGGTACAGGGTGATGTGCTAGCATCCCTCTCCTCTTACTGTTTTAGAAAGTAAACAACAACTCGAATAACTACGCAGAGGCATCCATGGTTGGAACAAGAATAAGAACAACAAGCATTATTAAAAGAGAAAAGAAACATGGTTATTCCATATCCAAGTGACCTTATCTTATCGAAAGAGTGATAGTGCAGTACGGGAAGAGTGTGGAAATAGAGGAAAGAATTTCCAAGATGAAAGGCGTAATAAGGATTAAGCTGGCCGACAAGGAGTAGAACCGGAATATGAAAGCAGAAGACTATGAAGACGAGAGATTAGCAAGACTGAGAAAAATATTTGGAGATAGGATGGAGAATGTTGTTGGCACTCCGTCGCTTACGACGTTGAGGGTTCCAGTTGATCCGATCAACGGAACAGCCTGCTCGGGAAATTAACGTGCAAGTGACTGAGCACTCCACAGACACGTGTACTCTTAACATTGTTCTCGGGGATATTCAGCGTGACACAGTGTGACAAGGCTGACCCTTTGAATTACAGGCACAACAGAAACAGGAAGTAAGAGTGAGAGAAAGTTGTGGTGAAAGAGTAGAGCAGGGTTGGCCACCATCCCCTGCCGGCGCCTCGTGGAGCTTTAGGTGTTTTCGCTCAATAAACACTCACAGCGCCCGGTCTGGGAATCGAAACCGCGATCCTATGACCGCGATTCCGCTGCCCTAACCGCTGGGCCATTGCGCCTCCACTAGGATAGAGAATACGACATTACGATTTAGATACGACGAATTACCATCTGTAATAACATTCGAAGAGTTAATACCTTTTTTGGTATAAACACGATACAAACTGGATATAATTATTGATTGTAAAAACAGTAAAATGGAACTCCCTACTTTGGGGGGTAGGAAAGCCATTGCATTATCATTATATTCATAATTCATTCGTTAAGTGTTGTATGGACCCCACGTTTTGTGTTGTCTGTCCTTGTGGTGTCCCTTCTATATTTAAGGCTTCATGTCTATAATAAAGAAAAAAAACGAGAAAGCTTCCTTACCAATCATGTAAATGGACCCAACTAAAATACGTCGCTGCTCCACCGTTTGCATCCTCCTGAGTTGCATCTGAGGATTTCTCACACTTGAACACCATCACCACTACCCCCACCACCAATTTGTAACACGCAGAATATTTATTTAATCAGTCCCAGGAGGATAAAACTAGAAGTCTTTTCGATCAAGATTTAAACTCGGAAAGATAAAATGTTTTAGTCGGAACGTTGCACTAACCTCCCTATCCACCGCCACCGCCTCCGCCGCCGCCTCCGCCGCCGCCTCCGCCGCCGCCTCCGCCGCCGCCGCCACGACGACGACGACGACGACGACGACGACCACCACCACCACCGCCGCCACCACCACCACTACCACCACTCTTACTATGACGACAATTTTCCATTCTTTCTTGTTTTCCTCTTTTTTCTTTTTCCTTTTTCATATTTTATACAACAGAATGCACCAAGTTGTGACGTCTCAATTTCTTCACAGAGTTCATTCATTCAGCAGGAGTTTTCCTTTCTTTCGTGTTATCATGAACGTTGCTTTGCTTTGGTATAAAAGATGAGCTACAGCAAATATTCTGCTTAATACCACAGATTTGCTTGTCAGTTGCTTGACCTTAACCAGTTGAGCATGTCCCTTGGTGGCTGACGATATGTGCATCTTTGATCACAAGCAGAAGTAGTGGGGGAGCATCATAGCCATGTGTTGAGCGGGATTTTTCGGGGTTTGGATAATTCACCTTTGAAAACATGGGTGTTTCGTTCAACATCCTTAAACAACCCTTATTGAGGCACCTTTTGAGCGGGATCGGCTACTCGACATGAAGAAAATTCTAACTGGGTTCCACCTGCAAGGTCATGCGCTATTTATCTTGATATGAGGTCACCATGTCATGTATATATGGTTGTGATGCATGTGCCTGGTGTACCCTTATCAGACGAGTAGTCTTGATGGGTATACTGGGCTTCGTATATTTTACCCTAGTGTCACTTTGATGGCATGTGCTTCTCTCTCACTCAATAATAATAATGATGATAATAATAATAATAATAATAATGATAATACCCGGATGCAGTACCAGGCAGTGGCTCTCATGGCTTCTGATGTTGATTGATTGGAATACCGGTATTCATTTTGTCGACCACGAAAGGATGAAAGGCAAAGTTGACTTCGACGAAATTTGAACTCAGAGCATGAAGACCGGCGAAACGCCGCTAAAAGTTTGTCTTACGTATTAACGGTTATGCCTTGAAACTAATAATGATAGTCTTTCGTACTATGGGTACAAGGTCTGAAATCTTAAAAGGAGGGGACTAGTTGACTACATCGACCCTAGTGCTTTACTGCTACTTAATTTATCGACCCCGAAAGAATGAAAGGCAATGTTAGCCTCGGGGGAATTTAAATTCAGAACATAAAAGCGGACAAAATGGCGCTAAGCATTTTGCCTGGCGCACTAACGATTCTGCCTGGCGCACTAACGATTCTGCCTGGCGCACTAACGATTCTGCCCGGCGCACTAACGGTTCTGCCTGGCGCACTAACGGTTCTGCCTGGCGCACTAACGATTCTGCCTGGCGCACTAACGGTTCTGCCTGGCGCACTAACGATTCTGCCCGGCGCACTAACGGTTCTGCCTGGCGCACTAACGATTCTGCCTGGCGCACTAACGATTCTGCCTGGCGCACTAACGGTTCTGCCTGGCGCACTAACGATTCTGCCTGGCGCACTAACGATTCTGCCTGGCGCACTAACGATTCTGCCTGGCGCACTAACGATTCTGCCAGCTCGCCGCCTTAATAATAAAAGATTGATCTGAAACTCTTAAGTAGATAATCTCAGAGTGTTACTAACTTACCAATTTACTAATCGTAAACAACGAATTATTAAGGTAGGCCTCTTGGACATTCCTGTCTTCGAGTTCTCAGACTCATTGGGCCGGTTTCCCGGTTTCTGTGGTGTGTAAGTGACGGGGATCACAAGGCGGCGAGCTGGCAGAAACGTTAGCACGCCGGGCGAAATGCTTAGCGGTATTTCGTCTGCCGTTACGTTCTGAGTTCAAATTCCGCCGAGGTCGACTTTGCCTTTCATCCTTTCGGGGTCGATAAATTAAGTACCAGTTTCTCACTGGGGTCGATGTAATCGACTTAATCCCTTTGTCTGTCCTTGTTTGTCCCCTCCATGTTTAGCCCCTTGAGGGCAATAAAGAAATAAGAAACGTTAGCACGCCGGGTGAAATGCTTAGCGGTATTTCGTCTGTCTTTACGTTCTGAGTTTAAATTCCGCGGGGTCGACTTTGCCTTTCATCCTTTCGGGGTCGATAAATTAAGTACCAGTTGCGTACTGGGGGCAATCTAATCGACTGACCCACTCCCCCAAAATTTCGAGCCTTGTACCTAGAGTTGAAAAGAAAAGTGACAAGGTTCACAGCATTGCCCCTGGATGAGATGTCAGTCCGTGGCGAAGTTAGTCATTTGCATCGGAGTGGACTGGAGCAATGGGAGATGAAGTGTTTTGCTTAAGAACACAACGTACCACCAAGCTTGGAGATTGAAATCACCACCTTGCGATTGTGAGTGTAACATCCTAACCAACCAGCCCGCGTACCTTCACCAATAATGTATTGCTAGTCTTGTGTTTTTTATTTTTATTTTTTTGTCATCCCGCAGGAATTTAAGACTAAGTGCAAATCGACGGGATTTTTAATTCAGAATATAAAAAGACTTAAATACTGCAAGGTACCATTTGTACCTCCCCGCCCCCACTACACGCTCTCCAAACAAAGCTAAATGAAGAAAATATAAAATAGTGGCAATATTTAGCAGTTTTAAGAAATTTTATATTCAGCAGTAAAAATATCAAATGACGAACTGTAAACTCAATTGACCTTTCGAAGAGATAAACAACTGAGATAATGTGACATACGCACGCACGTACGCGCATGCGCGCGCGCGCGCACACACACACACACACACACACACACACACACACACACACACACACACACACACACACACACACACACACACACACACGAAACCTCCAACTTCTATATCCAGATATTTTTTAATTCTTTAACTCTTTAACTTGTTTCAGTCATTTGACTGCGGCCATGCTGGAGCACCACCTTTAGTCGAATCAAATCGACCCCAGCACTTATTCTTTGTAAGCCTAGTACTTATTCTATCGGTCTCTTTTTGCCGAACCGCTAAGTTACGGGGACCTAAACACACCAGCATCGGTTGTCAAGCAATGTTGGGGGAAAACACAGATACACAACATACACACACATACATATATATATATATATATACATATATACGACGGGCTTCTTTCAGTTTCCATCTACTAAATCCACTCACAAGGCTTTGGTCGGCCCGAGGCTATAGTAGAAGACACTTGCCCAAGGTGCCACGCAGTGGGACTGAACCCGGAACCATGTGGTTGGTAAGCAAGCTACTTACCACACAGCCACTCCCGCGCCTTATAAATTTCACATTTATACCAATAATAATCTGTGTGCTTGGCTTTGCGAGTAAATGCCTAAGTGACAATCTGGATGCGCTAAGGTTTTCAGAAAAAGAAATCAACCGGTTAACTCACACATTACAAATACAATCTGTAAGCGGAACAGTAAAAATATGCAAGACTTTTGTCAAGTTTAAAATATGACATTTTTTTTGTTATCTACAATCCAATGATAAAGCTTTGTATCTTTGTTAGAAACCAGCTCCTCCCTAAGGGGATGAATTTAATTAAGACAGAACAGAACACGCACATACACATACACATACACACACACACACACACACATAAATACACACATAAATACATATATACATACAAGATGCCTGTCTGCACGTTAGACAGTCATGACCATCGCCGACAAGAGTATTAGCAATGGCCACGCAAGGGGATTAAGTCGAATGTGGTTAGCAGAACACCACAACGACTCTCATCATCATCATCATCATCATCACCCCCCCCCCCCCCCCACCTCCCCCCCCACCACCATCAGCATCATCATCATCATGCAAATAAGCAATCCAACACTATCAGACAAATGCCGCCATCATAAATACTTGCATACTTCATGGCCTCAATCTTTGGTTACCATATTTAAATAGTTTATATTTATTGCTTTTGTCTGGACTGTGATAATGGTGTGCAGGACAGCAGCAACAGCAGTAGCAGCAGTAGCAGCAGCAGCAGCAGCAGCAGCAGCAGTAGTAGTAGTAGTAGTAGTAATTGGTTTGCCGTGTGACATAAAAGTGAGCTCAGTACAACCGGAAACAGCAGTCATTTTGCAGATTCGACGGATCTGTAATCTTTTGGACGATATTTCCTCATTCGAGAGATACAAACAACCACAGCAAATGATAAACATGTCTGTATATATATATATATATATATATATATATATATATATATATACGCACACACATAAATTTATCTATCCATACATACGTGTGTGTGTATACACACATATGTATTTATTCATAAATACATATGTACATGCACATATGCACATATGTACACAGATTGAAAACGGCAGACACAGACACAGACACACAAAAAACGAAACATACCTGTTCGCACTCACAACATCAACAACAACGAGGCTGACATTTTTTGTTTATGGGAGATTAATAAACATTCAGATACGATCTACGAATGTATTACGCAAATAATATTTACGTTCTTGGAGGTGGCGAGCTAGCAGAAACTTTGGCGCGCCGGACGAAATACTTAGCGGTATTTCCTCTGCCGTTCAAACTCTGCTGAGGTCGACTTTGCCCTTCATCCTTTCGGAGTTGATAAATTAAGTACCAGTTTCGCACTGCGGTCGATCAAATCGACTTAATCACTTTGTCTGTCCTTGTTTGTCCCCCCCCCCTATGTTTAGCCCTTTGTGGGCAATAAAGAAATAAGAAACGTCAACACACTGGGCGAAATACTTAGCAGTATTTCGTCTGTCTTTACGTTCTGAGTTCAAATTCTGCCGAGGTTAACAAATTAAGTACCAGTTGGGTACTGGGTCGATCTAATCGACTGGCACCCTTCCCCAAAACTTTGGACATTGTACCTAGAGTAGAAAAGAATATTTACGGTCTTGTGCGTGTGTGTGTTTGTGAAGTGAGCGAAGTATGCGATCCGGTTTCTATTTCCTGCGGCGACATATTTCCTTCTTTAACATCTCTCCTGTAGACAGGCTAACGCTGCTTATGATCAACAATGAGACACAAAATATTGCCTTTCATTTCTTGAGAAAGATATGAGGGGGGGGGCGCTTTTGCTGGAATGGCAATATCGAAACTACTACTGCTACTGCTACTGCTGTTGCTACCGCGGCCAGTATCGGATTCATCTCCTGCGGCGCCTATATGTTAAATAGGAACCATTTCATAAAAAATCTATCTATCTATCTATCTATCTATCTATCTATCTAGCGGGTTAGCCAGCAGCCAGCTACAGTACGTCTCCCCCCTCCCTCTCCCCTCTTCCCCCTCTCCCCTCTTCCCCCCTCTCCCCTCTTTCCCCCCTCTCCCCTCTCCCCTCTCTCCCTCCTCTCTCTCCCCTCTCTCTCCCTCTCTCTTTTCGAAATGAGGAGTAGATAGACAGCCGACAACTGATGAGGTGTCGTTCTCTGTGTTACCTGTTTTGTTATCATATTTCATGTTGTTTACACAGTTGGTGACGTCCTGTATGCATGCGGTCCATGGGAAGAGATGTTTTAACGATGCGTCATGTCCTGTACCCAGATATGCACCTATACATACAGGTGGATGTCGGTATGCACATACCTGTACGTATATATGCATATACTCATTTACTATTTATATATATATATATATATATATATATATATATATATAAATTATAATACAGAGTATCAAGAGATACCACCACGCTGAAAAAATAGCAATCAAATCCTGACTCTAAAACCACAATAAATGTCCGCATGGCATGATTAGCGAAGACGAAGACCAATTGGTCAGGATTTGATTGCTATTTTTTCAGCGTGGTGGTATCTCTTGATACCCTGTATTATAATTTTAAATAGTTTTAAATAATTATTACCTTTGATGGTTTTTATTCCCATGCTGACCACTTGATAAGATCAATATTTTAAATATCGATCTTATCCTTATTTATATAAATATATATATATATATATATATATATATATATATATATATATATATATATATATATATATATATATATATATATATATATATATATATATATATATATAGATAGATAGATAGATAGAGAGAGAGAGAGAGAAAGAGAGATAGAGAGAGAAAGAGAGAGAGAATGATAATCGTAATGGAACATGGGAATAATGATTACAGGGAAAGGACAAGCAGAGGAATCCTCTCATCAGCCATGGAGACCAGAATCAGCAGAATACAACAGCGACCCAATGGCTTTCAGTTTCGCGCTGCTACTCTTTTTGTTGCACAATTGAAAAGTTGAAAGGCAAAGTTGACTTAGGCTGGAGTTAAACACAGAGCGTAAAGATACAGAAGAAGGGCCGCCGAGCGCTTTGTCCGACACGCTAACAATTCTACCAGCTTGCCGCCTTAAATTAAATAAAAATACCAAGAACGCCGTATCAGAAGCAGACTGTCATAGCTTCGAGTTATCACAGGTCGTTACTCTCAAAAAAGGTTAGGTAATCATTTTCTGGGTTGCTCAGCATTATTGCTTTCCATATTCAACACCTTTACAGATCCTAGCAGATCGAGTTTAAACTTCCATACTCAGCCGTTAGCTAGGGGTGATGCGATGAGGTATAGAACTGACAAGAATGATTTACAATAGTTTTCGTGGTAAACGTTTGTTACATAGCAACGTATCAGCGACAGGACTTTGCCGGGTCGGGACGATATTTCCCGAACTTCAGACAGTTTACAAAAGGAAAAAACATAACGATTAAATGGAAATTAATGAAATCACTGTCATTCAATAATTACTGAAACATTAAAGCGGTGAGCTGGCAGAACCGTTAGCGCGCTGGACGAAATGTTTATCGGCATTTCGCCCGTCGCTACATTCTGAGTTCAAACTCCGCCGAGGTCAACTTTGCCTTTCATCGTTTTGGGGTCGATTAAATAAGTACCTGTTGAACACTGGGGTCGATGTAATCGACTTAACCCCCTCCCTCAAGCTGCCCTTGTGGCAAAATTTGAAATCATCATTACAGAAACATTACATGGAGACTGAGAGGTGAACCTAATAATTATAACAATGCGACATACAGCCGGAGTTACAACACTAAATTCAATTATTAACTTGCTTAACTGGTACTCCGTCGGTTACGACGACGAGCGTTCCAGTCGATCCGATCAACGGAATTGCCTGCTCGTGAAATTAACGCATAAGTGGCTGAGCGCTCCGCAGATATGAGTAAGGTCAATGCAGTTTTCAGGGAGATTCCACGTGACACAGACTGTGACAGTACTAACGCTTTGAATTAAAGGTACAACTCATTTTTGCCGGTCGAGTGAACTGCAGCAGCGTGAAATAAAGAGTCTTGGTCAAGGGCACGATGTGCCACCAGGAATCGAACTCATGACCATTCCTATTACATTAAATACAACTAGAAGAATTCTCGATCTTTCGATAAGAAACATCTACATTTCTTTACCTGAAACTGCTCTGCTGATCAAAGAAACATAAGTGACAAACAAAACAACAAAAAGTCGTATTTGCCCCCTCCATCCCCTCTTCTATTTTCTTACCAACATTTTTTGTATTTTCTTTTCTTAGATCTTAGGCAGCTATTTTTGTTGTATTTGAAGAAAAAGAAAAAAGACGCAAATGTGCATTTTAGCTTAAATATAGCTCACTAGATGGGTTGCTTATGGCTGCCGTCTTCATGAAACTTAAGTAGTATATATATATATATATATATGTGTGTGTGTGTGTGTGTGTGATATTTTCCGTTTGTTGTCTTTTTTATTTAATCTTGAATGTGAATATATATATATTCACGTGATCACACATATATATATGCGATCACGTGACCGACCAGATTATCAGATGCTGTTACACATCGTTGGTTACAGTGAGCTCTGCATAGTTTTAGCCTTCGAATGACGCCATTCTGCTGTCTAGAAGAGCAGGCCAACATACCCCACCCCCACCCTGAACGAAAAGGGGACTAGGGTAACATGAAATGAAGTGTTTTGCTCGTGAACACAGCAGCCCCTCCTCGGTCTGGGAATCGAACCCATGATCTAGCGATCGTGAGTGCAACAGCCTAACAACTAGGCCACACCACCACCACCGGTAACAATAGCGCCAACCCTACGATGACAACCACTACGACAGCAGTCACAGCGGCATCGCCGGACCCGCGCAGCGTAATGATAACAGCACTGATGGCAGCCCCAACAACACCGGGGGCAACAACAACATTTCCACGCCCGGAGTCAACCGGATATGCACCACTAATGTGGACACAACCAACAGGTACGGCATTCAAGCGACGCTTGTACAACCACAGGTCCTCCTTCAGGGTCTCAGAAAGACGATTCATCACATCTCTGGCCAGCCGTGTGTGGTGCCTCAAAGATGAAAGGACCCGATACGATATCAAGTGGAAGATATTAGAACGACCGGGACCCTACGTCAACGGGAGCGTATGCTGCAAGCCCTGCATAGCCGAAAGAGTTAGGATCCTCAAAAACCTGGATCGCTGAATACTCACCAAGAAATCTTTACACCATGCATCCATTTCCAGCACTACCTGCTGCAAGCATGGGATTCCCCGTTCGCTGACTAAACCAGGAAGATTCGTTATGATCTAATAGCAACCCAAGGGACAGAGCCCTTATTTCTCTCTCCAGGTCCACAAACAACTAGTCTAGGAGAGATAACCCGTCCTCACTAACGCCGGACTATTTATTCTCTGATGACCAAATGACCAATGACCGTAACAGATTTCTACCTTCCAGAAATGAAGAGTTAAATTTGTCTTTGGACTAGAGCCTGATGAGTTGTTCACGAAGCTACAGCTTTCGTGGATGCGAAACCTAAGGTCACTCTATGACCAGACATTAACTTTATTACTTTAATATATATATATATATATATATATATATATATATATATATATATATATATATATATATATATAGGGGGAGAGTTCACAAAAAGAAAAGACGAAGACAGGTGGGGTAGACAACAAACAGATATATTAGTTTAACGCTCGGGAAGTGAAAAGGTCGTTAACGTTTCGAGCCTACGCTCTTCCACAGAAAGGAACACAGAAAGAAATAAAGAGAGAAAATATAGAATGTGTAGTGGCTAGCAATATATATATATATATATATATATATATATATATATATGCATGCATGTATGTATGATAAGTAAAGGTAAGATCTAAGTATCAAGGTATAAGAAGTTAAGTAAGCTTCGAGCAGTCCGTAGAAAATATAAAAAATAACAATAGTGGTTTATTGGTGTAGAAGGTTGTAAGTGTTTCCCGTATCGAATTTCGATAGGCTGAAAAAATTGTTTCATAGCTTACGATTAGCAGTAGGTGTTGGTGTGTGTGCGAATAGAAATCCTAAATTAGGGAATGGAGGAGATAAAATTCAGGCTATGTATGTGTGTGTATATTTGTATGCATGCGTATATATATATATATATATATATATATATATATATATATATATATATATATATATATATATATATATATATATATATATACATACATATCTTTCTCTCACTCTCTCTCTCTCTCTCTCTCTCTCTCTATATATATATATATATTTCCTGTCTTGTTTTTTGTCCTCCACTACATTCCTCCATGGCTAGATTTAATTTGCGTATACAAATTTAATCTGCGATCCATGGGACGAGCCGTTTTAGCGATGCGTCCTGCCCAAGCTCGTCGAAACGCCGGTGTTAAAACGTGGGTGGCTGATGAAGGAGAATGTTCTCTATGTGGCTCGTGTGTTCTCGTCTACATTTGTTTGCAATGTCCTGTACCCAGATATGCACCTATACATACAGGTGGATGTCGGTATACACATACCTGTACGTATATATGCATGTACTCATTTACTATTTGTTTTTATATATATATATATATATATATATATATATACACATACATAACTACACATACATACATACATACATACATACATACATACATACAAACATACATACATATACACAGAGAGAGCTGAAGTGTACGTTTGCTCTAAATTTCAGTATTAGCCAACTCAGGCTTGAAACAATATTTGTATTCTCAAAGATGATTAAATACGACGTCTGATCAATAGGTATCCGGACTGTTGTCATAGTAACGAAAGCTAAAGTACGCAGAGTGAAGCCGCTTGGCATAGATTGTCCTTGAACTCTGTTGTGCATGCGCACTAAGTTTTAACGTTATCGTTTACTTCTGCTGTTTAAAGCAATGCTTGGAAGGAAGGTGTGTAGCGTGTGATCGTCGCATTGAGCATGACAGAGAAAGTTGTCATGGCAATACCTGCTCAAGGACTACGCAAAGTTGCAGAAAGTGTATGAAGAGGGGGGTATATGAGTCGCACACAAATGTACGAATAGTTCAGACGTTTCCAAGATGGCCGAAAAAATATCGATATTGATGAACGTTCTGGGAGACCTGCAATAAGCAGAACTGAGAAAAACATTGCAGATGTGCGTGCAGCTGTGAGGGGAAATCGTCAAATCATCATCCGTGAGTTGTGAGGATGTGCAGATTAGTTACGGTTCAGTTCAGTCTATTATCACTGAAGATTTGGGAATGAGATGCGTGTCTGCCAAGTTTGTGCCAAAACTGCTTTCAGCTGATCAAAAAGACACTCAGGTTTCAGTTGCACAAGATCTCCTTGATTGTGTCGAGAACGATAAATACCCTTTGAAAACTTTGTGTAGGCCTCTGAGCAGGAATCTCCAATTTTTGGCAAAATTTGATGCAGATTCTCTGCTCAACCTTCTCTGTCATAGTCAATGCGACGATCACACGCTACACACCTTTCTAAGCACTGCTGTAAACAACAAAAAAGAGCTAGAATGGTAAAACTTATTGTACATGTACAGCAGAGTTCAAGGTCTATCTGTGCCCAGCGGCGTAACACTGCGTGCTTTAGCTTCGTTACTATGGTAACAGTCTGAATACGTATGGCCACCACAAAGCATTCGGACTATTTCACACGTCAGGTGTCTATTGTCGCTCTCGCCCCCCTCTCTCCCTCCCATATAATAAATACTGCATGGCATGATTAACTTAGCTGTTTATCCGCTGTCTCTCTCTTTCTCCCCCCCTCTTTTTTCCCTCTTTCATATATTAATAAATACTTCCTGTTAGTCAAACTTAGTTTATTGTCGTTTGCGTGTACTGACGTGTTGAATTCTAACATTAACAAGCCATAAATGAAATTTCATTATTTTCTCTCCCAACTATTGACAGTCTGACCGTCTGACAAGCAAATGAGAAGCAGTAATTGAAGGAGATGGTGAATATGCTCCGGAAGACTTTCCCATTGTTTGTAGGATGAACACGGTGTCAGTCTGGAAACTAAAATGGGTGCCTACAAATCTTGTATTTTGAGCACATTTTTGTATGGGGCAGAAGCATGGACTCCCTACTTCAGACATATAAAAAAAAAACTGAAATCTTCCACATGTGCAGTTTGTGCAATATCTGCAACGTAAAATGGCCAGATAAGATATCAAATGTCGAAATCTTAGAATGTTGCTGAGAATTCAGTGTAGATGGGTAGGACATGTTGTTTGAATGAAAAATGACTGCATTCCAAAAGTTCTTTTGTATGGCCAACAATCAGAGGGACCCTGCAGTAAGGGAAGGCACATCCTTAGATATAAGAATAAGTTGAAGAAATCATTAAAGTCTCTACAGCTAAATTAGACATCTTGAGAAATTGATTGCCTAGATCGATCTGCATGGCGTAAAATGTGTCAGGATGCATGAAAAAAATTTTGAGTTGAAGAAAAGAAACAATAAAAGAATTATATCCTGCAACCAAGAGACACATTTGTCCAATCCCAGACAAAATCAAAATCATCAGTGTCGTCCCCATTGCACCTTTATAGCAGAATCCATTCCCTGGACTCAAATTACATTCACACATCCATCACAAGTAGATGCATCTTCTTTTGTGCTTTGCTTTCTTTCTCTTTATGTTCTCTCCTTCAAACACTCATACGTCAAAACCGACGGGAGGCGCGCGCGCACGCACGCACACACACACACACACACACACACACACACACACACACAAATACGTACACATTCGCACACACACACACACACACACACACACAAACACCCCACCCCCCACATACGAGGGGGTGCTGAAAAGTTCCAGGCTTTGGGTAAAAGAAAATAGAGGAAGATCAGTTAATTATGATTTTATCCAAAAGATTCCCCTCTCAGGTTTACACACTTTTTGCAGCGGCCCTTCAGTTTCTTCTAAGCCTTGTAAAAGAACTTGGAAGGTTGGCCCTCCAACCAAACCTTTCGCGACACCCTTAAAGCCAGTAATTTTTCAATACCCCTCGTGTGTGTATATCTATCTATCTATCTATCTATCTATCTATCTATATGTATGTATGTATGTATGTATGGATGTATGTATGTATGTATGTATGTATGTATGTATATATGTGTGTGTGTATGTGTGTATGTGTGTATGTATGTATGTATGTATGTATGTATGTATGTATGTATGTATGGCCAGGTGGTACGATCTTAAACAAAGTAAGAGAAGTATAATGTTCAATGTAATCTTATATACACTACGCCTGAAAGGAAAGACAAGATGTTCCCACCTGATACGCCATTTATCACAGGTCGCCTCGATTTGTGATGACCGAAGGAGAAACAAAAAGCATTAACCACCACCACCACCACCACCACCACCACCACCACCACCACCACAACTGCAACAACAACAACAACAACAACACAACAACAAAACCCTGAACTTTGGCCAGCAGTTTCGAGGGAGTGTGTAAATCGATTATCTAGACCTCAGTGCTCAACTGCTACTTAATAATGATGATGATGATGATGATGATGATGATGATGATGATGATGATAATTCTTTCTACTATCGACACAAAGCTGGAGGAGAAATTTTGGTGGGGGTGGTCGAATACATTGACCCCATTGTCCGACTGATACGTATTTTATCGACTCCGGAAAAAAATATTATGGTTTCTGATTTTTGCATATGACCACAGTCAATACCACTGGTCTCAATAATTCAGTGGTACTTTATTTTATCGACCCCTAAAGGAGAAAAAGAAAAGATAACTTCGACAGGATTTGAATTCAGAATAAAAAGATAACGGATGCCTTAAAGGGTTTTTCTTTTTGTCCGACATTCTTCCGATTTCGCCAGCAGGTCTAAATTGAGTGAGGCCGAAGCCAAGTGATGAAAGTTATTTGAGAAAATCAAGGAGTAGGATTAAACAATGGTTTAATTGTAGTGTAAGCAGCTGGAAATATTTCGTGCAGTGAAGTGATGCGGAAAGACAGATGATATAGACAAGAATAGCCTCAATATAGTTAGATAAAAATCACTGAACTGAAACTGGATATGAGAAAAGATACGTAAAGTTAAGCTCAAATGTCTGTTTTCAAATAGGGGATTCGATATTAGTCAACCGTGAGAGAAATTACTGAAACGGCAGAGTGAATGTATGATATTGAGAGGGGAGAGAGAGAGGGGGGTAGAGAGAGGAAAGGATACAAAAAGTACAAAACTGGAAATGATGTCACAGTGAACGCCATTTTTAGTCTTCTCCTTTATTGCTGCAGCTTGACCTTGGACGACATTTTCCATTTGTTTAAAAAAATTTTTTAAAAATTCTTTTTACTTGTTTTAGCCATTTGACTGCGGCCATGCTGGAGCACCGCCTTAAAGGGTGTTAGTCGAAGACATCGACCCCAGGGCTTATTCTTTGTAAGCCTAGTACTTATTCTATCGGTCTTGTTTGCCGAACCGCTGGGTTACGGGAATTTAAGCACACCAACATCAATTATCAAGTGATGGTGGGGGAGGGGAACAAACACAAACACACACACAAATATAAATATATGACAGGCTTCTTTCAGTTTCCGTCTACCAAATCCACTCACAAGGCTTTGGTCGACCCGAGGCTATAGTAGAAGACACTTGCCCAAGGTGCCACGCAGTGGGCCTGAACCCAGAACCATGTGGTTGGGAAGCCACGCTTGCTCCTACAGATTTTTCGTAGTTTGACACTTTGGCGTAGATATGACGCGTTCGGTTGAGGAATGGAATATTCTACAAACTTTCCAAAATTGCCATTTTTCCATTTTAAAGACATATTTGGGACCTCATCTTTATCTTTTATTTTCTACTTGTTTCAATCAGTAGGCTGTGGCCATGCTGGGGCACTGCCTTGAATTTTTGGTCGAATGAATTGACCACCACTACTTAACTTACATTTTTAAGCCTGGTATTTATTCTATCAGTCTTTTTTGCCGAACCGCTAAGTTACTTGGAGGTAAACACACCAACACCGGTTGTCAAACGATGATGGGAGACAAACGCAGACACAAAGACAGACAGACAGACAGACAGACAGACATATGATGGACTTTCCCGTCGAAGACGACGTATGGACGTTCAGCTTTTGCCGAACGACCTGCACAAAGGATTTTGTTTGTAGGGATCGAATGTTCGTGCCCCACATTTGCTCACTCTCTCCATTAAACCGACATTATCTGAACAGGTGTCACGGTGTGCCATGCGTCAGGTGTCGAAGTGATCGCAGAGCAGCGTGAGATGAAGTGTCTTGCTCAAGAACACTACGCACCACGCGGTCTAGGAATTGAAACCACGATTGCGAGATCCTGAGTGCAACACCCCCAACCACTAAGTCATATATATTTGACAGGCTTCTGTCAGTTTCCATCTACGAAATATACACTCACAAAACTTTGG